>NC_056737.1:748539634-748772134 GCF_019279795.1 Protopterus annectens | reverse complement strand
AATGATTTTCTTAACTTAGCTATATGTTGGTCAAAGGACAAACTGTTGTCTATATATGTTCCTAGATCCCTTACTACTGGGCCAACTCTTGCAGGCATTTTATTGGTGGAATAATTAACTTGGGTTGACAGTTTCACAAAGGAGATTATAATGCATTAAGATTTAGGCCATGGTTTGGCACCTGTCATTTGCAAGATGCTGGTATCTTGGGGGACTCTAGAATATATCCCAATTTGCAGTCATCTGCAAACTTGGTGAGCCAAAGGCCTCGAACATTAGCCATGACATCCAGAGGTAGATGCCAAACAGGAGCAGGACCAGCATGGAACCCTCAAGAACTCTGCTGGTTATGGATACCTTAGTGGAGGGTAACGTTCACCACCAGATCAGCACACTGTTAGGTGTTACCTCTAAGGTTCCAGACACAGCTGAAGAAGACCTTCTGATTGTTCTGAGCCTGTGAGGCTATCCTGACTTTATAGCTGGCCTTAATTACACATCATAGTTTCTTGTTTAGTTGTATACGAGAGCACTTGTCTTTAAGAGAGTTGTTCTTCCTAATTTTAGTAATGAGTTTTCTTCTTTTTCTTTTATATACCCTGTTTAGGTGAGGATTCCACCAGTGGATTTTGTTTTTAATTTTAGTATATCCTCACAGTAATTTTTTAAAACACGAGGCAGAATTAATTGATGAGATTCCACTCAGTCCTAAACTCTCTCACTCATGCAGTCAGTATCTGCAGATGGATAACACAAATCAGCAGGTCATTCAAAACACCCACATTTAATGCTTTTGCTAATTTATGACAGGATTTTACATGATCATAAGAGGGTGAAATACCAGATGATTGCTGAAGATACTGTAAGTTATTAAAGATAAAAAAAGATCATTGAGAGTAACTTGTAAAAGTGTACCAGAGAAGTGATTTTTTTAGCAAGCGAGTACAAAGGAGGCACTTGAGTAGCACCAGATTTTCTTAATTCAAGTGCAAAAATATGTTCTTATTTGAAGCCAGTAGTTATAAATAATGAAAACCAACTAGCACGTAAAAGGCTGTACAAGGCTACTCGAACAGTTGCCCTATTTATCCACCATTCACACCAATACTCCTGTTTGACTCTTTTTATAATTGCAAAAATAGTTTATTTAAGAAGTTGCCTAAAATAGAATTTAACATTAAGCTACTCTTGTTTCCAGTGCAGTTAGAATGAGAAGAGGAAAGTATTGGGGAAAAAAGCTGTAAAAAACTCTGCTTATCATTCATGGCTATATTCAGTTCGGTACCAGACATTACTTCTTTCCCTCGTTCAGATCTTTACCTACAGGCTAGGTACAGTAAATACTTAATTGTAGCTACAGTTAAATGGTTAACTGACCACCAGAGAGATCCAGGTGATTGACATAATCACTGCAACTGTTGTATTTCCCCCCACTGATTCCTGCGGAATTCCACTAATCACATGCTAAAAAAAAATAGGAAAAAAATTGTTTGACATTTCCAAAATAGGTTATTAAAGAAATTGTCGAAAATGGAATTTAACACCAGCATACTGCTGTTTCCAGCGCAGTTAGAACAAGAAGACAAAAGTGGGTAGTTTTATACAGTGTTGTTTTGCCCTCCTCTAGTCTCAAATTCTGACACACCACACTTTTTTCGCACACTCCTTTCTCCTTCTCCCTCCTTCAGCTGTTTACCTGCATGTTAACTAAACAGTCAACTGAGCTCCTAAGAACGTCAGTTATATTATGTCATCACTGCAACAACTGGCATGACAGAATTTCAGGAACAACAGAAAAAGAGAATAAAAAAAACAAGCAGCCGTCGTGGAAATTTATTTTGCATATTATAAAAAACAAAATAAGTTAATGGATTGACAACAACAATCACTCCCATTGAATCATGTAAAGGATAGCAAAATCTGAAATTTGAGGAGGGAGCTTTTAATGACTGCAAATCTTCAATTTCCAAAGAAAACAGTACAGTGGAGAGATCTAGTGATGCATAAAATTTCTGTTCAGTGACTGGTCCACCCATATACTTCAGTCTGACTATCATGAGTAAGCAATCAAGACCCACTATGTCTCAGTCCGGACTGACTTCTAAAACCTTTAGCCTGATTAGTACACTACAGCTAGAGTCATTCAAATTGTTTGCTAAGGCACTCTCATGACTGATGGGGTGTCTTAGGAAATAAAACATGACTCTGAGTTTGCTTGCATAAACAAAAATTTAAGTTTTTTTTTTTTTTTTGTCTACAATCTTAGGATGATTTCAAATAGAAAAGAGAAACTTCAGAAGGCTTGCTGTTATTCATTTTGGTAGTATTTTGCATATAAGTACATTTTGTGAAATGTTATAGTTAAAGCATATGTTTAATGCCTTTTGTACAGCCAAATTCCTGTTGTCCTTCCAGTTTTGGGCAAACTAAATTATCAAATCAGCAAACATTTGTGCATGCAGCTCTAAATGGTGGAGTGTTCAGAACTATTTAGTCACTTAATGGGTCAGTATTTTTGAAATGAGATCAGGGAGAAACGT
Source organism: Protopterus annectens (assembly GCF_019279795.1). Taxonomy (NCBI): domain Eukaryota; kingdom Metazoa; phylum Chordata; order Ceratodontiformes; family Protopteridae; genus Protopterus; species Protopterus annectens. The sequence continues at coordinate 748,769,594 of NC_056737.1, read as the reverse complement.
TATAAAGTACTTTCCAGTAAGACAACAGATCTTCATGTCAGGTGGTTAGAACTACAGACCCTAGTGTATTGTTCATGTCAGTCTGCATCACATTATAACGTTTTACTTTCGTGGTCATATAACTCATGCTGTCAGTTTAGAACTACCAACAGAAGTATTGCCATCTGTCATATGTCAAAGAGTCTTAAAACAGCCATTCATAGATTTGTAGTTTCAAACGTCAAAGCAGGGGGACTCATCATCCGGAGTCTGGCTGTTAGTGCAAAGGACAAAAGTTTTAACTTGTTAATGAGCTGCTTCTTGTACCAACAGTACAGAGTTTGAATCTTTCCATCCTCATTTGCCAAGTGTGTGACCTTGAACAAGTCACTTAACCAGACAGTGCTTTGGGGCAATTGGAAATTTGGCGATAGGCTCCTTAATGGTCTCCTGGACTGCAATCCTTGGAACTACCTATAACATTATGACCTACTAGCCTTCCACAAGCTTGACTGATGTAACCCCATGTTGATATTTTCTACTTTACTGTATATCTATCAAGATTATTTTTCATGGATGTTCATGACTGACTTCTTCTGATTTTAAACAGAACCTTAATCCATAATCTTGGAAGGAGTTATGTAAAGTATTTATCATTTTTTTTTACTACTGACAATTACTTTTAGCATTAAGTTCATTCAGTTGGTATTAATGCCCCCTGAAGTGCATTACGGGCATAGACTATAAAGTATAACTAGATCAGACATTGTCACGTAGACCATTCAGAGGTCACTTGTTAATAACCTATAAGAAACAGAATACAATTACAATTCATGAATCTTTTTGAGAGGTCAGATCTTTAAACTCTATGACTTGTCTGGTACAGAGTTATTGTATATTTTCAAGTTGTTTCATGTGGCTTATTTCAAGGCTACAGAAGAGTCGGTGAACTACTATGGAGACCTTTCTGGAGTGATTAAACACACACACACACACACACACACACACACACACACACACACACACACACACACACACACACACACACACACACACAAATACATAAGAATTATATAGTCTACAACACATGCTTTTCTGACTTTCAATTTACATATGTATGTGTCTGTGACTATATACACATACATACATGTATGTATGTATGTATATGTATATGTATATATATATATATATATATATATATATATATATATATATATATATACATATATATATATACACACACACACATGCACACACAGACACACACACATACATATATATATATATATATATATATAGAGAGAGAGAGAGAGAGAGAGAGAGGGAGGTACTAGTCAAAGCTTAAATTATTGAGTAGCATTATCTGTAGAGCTCATATTTTTTATGTTATTTGCTTCTTAACTGTATAAATAAAATAGTCCTTCTCAGAGATCAGACCCTTTTCAACCATGATGTGAGCTTTAAGGACAAGGATTAATGGAACATATATATGGGGAATATAGTGTAGCCAATCAACCAGTATGTTTTCTTTTATTTCCTTCCTCTCTCTTCTTTTTTTTATTTTTTCGTTTGAGTTAGAAGGAAACTTGAGAATCTGAATCTGTAGAAACTCCTTGCAGAGAGGGAAAATGCAAATTCAGAAATAAACAGTGACAGGAGTGCAAAAGTGAAGCCTGGACACTGGAACTCTGGTCATTAATTTTGTAATCATAATTTATATAATTTTTTCAAAGCCTCATGATCCTACATTTATGAATATTAAAGATTAGGCCATTTTTACTGCACCAGACATATACTTTTTAGACAACCTTAGGCTCATTAGTTCTTAAGTGATTACTAGGCTAATGACCGTACATGGCCGTTTTAAGCGTAGCCATGCTTCCCAAGTGTACTGGACAGGTTTTTATACTATAGGATTTGGTAGGGAGTATATATAACTTCAGCATGAATGGTCAAGCATTTAACACTCCTGCAAAGACATAGGTGCCAGGCCAGGGGTGAATTTATGATTTCCCATTCACTGGTTCAAGTTGTGCTTGAATATGTGCAGCCACTGCTTCATGTGGATGGGAAGCCTATTCTAGGGAAGGGGTACTCTCTGAAACACATATCTTTCCCTCCAAAATGTCATATGTATGTTGCAAATGAGCTTTAGGTCCCTATATTGGGTATTTCTGATGCTATTTGTTTTGTAGATGTGCAAAAGATTCATCAGTGCTGGATCAGAGAATGCGTTTTTGGCCAGGCATACATTGCCTCTCAGCAGTCTGCAGGAGATCGAGTATAAGGCTAGAGTTTGAGGCAGCTGCATAGGATGAGCTATCTAAACCACATATTCTTTTTATGAGGAACCTCTGTGTACACTGTAGTTATTGCATATGCCTGGACAGTACATACCAAAGGAAGTATTGTATGCTGTGACTTGTCTAGTGAGGGTCGAGTAAAACAGAACAATGACATTTCTGGACACTGGATGCCATACCCTTGCTTATAATTTGCACAACATAGAATGATTTCCTTACTACAGTAGACACATGAAGGTCAAAGTTCAAGTTACTGTCTACATGGGTTCACAAATCCCTGACCAATGGATCTACTCTTAAGGGTGTATTATCGACGTAGTAATTTCCAGGGGTGGCAGGCTTTCTGAAAGATATGAGTATTATACATTTCTTGGCTTTGAGTTTTAGACAGTGACTCTGACACCAGTTATTAGTCCATGTCAGGCTTTCTTGAAGGCGCTTGAAGGACTGTGTGAATGGGCCTAACTTGCACTCATCTGCAAATATGGTCAGTCAGAGATCTTTAACATTATCCTTGATTTCAGAGATGTAGGTGCCAAAAAGAAGTGGCTCCAGCATTGAGTCCTGAGAAACACCACTACTCAATGGCCATTTTTTGGAGGTACACTCCACTATCCTGTCTTCTCCGGTCCTATCTGTGAGCCAGCTAGCTATCCAGTGGGTAACATAGGGGTTTATATCTAATTTTGTGAGCTTATCTACAATGCCCAAGTGGAGTACTGTGTTGAATGCTTTGACCAGGTCGTTGTGTAGGCAGTATACTCCATTTTGCTCTCATTCATTGACTTGGTGACCCTTTGATGAAATCTACCAGGCTGTGTAGCCATGACCTGCCCTAGACAAAACCAAACTGGGTTGGATCCAGTGTCTGAAGGTTTCCTATGTCATTATTTAAAATATCAATGTTAATTCTTTCCATGTCTTTATACATGAGATTAGTCAGGCTTAAGGTTCAGTAGTTTCCCAGGTCCATGGATGGCCCACCCTTGTGTAGAGGGATAACAGTTGCATTCCTCCATTCGTTTAGCACAAAGCCTTTTGAATGATATGTTTAAATAGTGATTCTAGTGAGCCCAATAGATCATATTTCATGATAGTAGGGAGGCATCCAGGGATATTATTGGGGCTGATAAATGCAATGTTTTTAGCCTTGGAGAGTGCATTGAGGACCTGTTCCCTAATGACAGTTAGGTGAATTATGGTTGGGGGTTATTTCTTGACTCCCCCTTAGCTAGGGTCAAACAAAAAACTTCTCCAAAGCTGATTACAACCTCCTGAGGGAAGGTATAAACAGCTTTACAGCCCCTCCCCCTCCACAGAAACTGGCACATATGTCCAAACTTATACCAAAGTACTATATGAGCATTTAGATAGCTGCATGGAATCAGGAATACCAGACTGGACAAAATCCTCCTCATCAAGGAAGAGTACACCTGTCTGGTGGACATCTACAATAAATAAACTCTATAATAAAAGGGAAAAAAATTGCTGCCCAGGACCAAGAAGGAACAGGTGTCTAATTGAAAGCAATTTCTATTTAGCCTGAACAAGCAAATAAGAGCACTAGTGAAATCCTCCAAAGCAAACTTCGAGTCCAAACTGGCCACATCTACTAAAGACACTCATAAGGCTTTTTTCTCAAGTGAAGAACCCAGATCTGCCCATAACTGGTGGTCAAGGACACCACATGCACAAACCCTGTAGATATAGCCAACCTGCTGGCAGACATTTTCAGTGAAAACTTCACTCCCCTTTCCCCCCATCAGTAAAACAGGACATCCCCAGTACCTGCCCCTCTCCCCTTATCTCTAAGGAGCAAGTCATCACTGCCTTCTCAAAGGCAAAAAATACAGCCTCCATGGGACCCGATAACATCCCAGGCTGCATCCTACATGAACTCAGACAGGAACTTGCAGCACCATTAGGCACCCTATTCAATAAAAGCCTGAGTACCGGCTTCATCCCAGCCAAGTTGAGAACAGCTACTGCCATCCCTTTGCACAAAGGTGGAGCATCCACCGATCCAGGAAATTATAGACCTATCAGCCTAACTAGCCTAATCTGCAAGGCCATGGAGCAGATTATCAAGGACCTCATTAACAAGGACATTGGCAAGCTCCAGACACTTGATCCCACACAGTTTGGTTTTGCAGGGGGAGGTCATGCCTGTTAAATTTGGTCGACTTCTTTGAGAAAGTCACCAGGCCATAGATGAGGGGAAGATGGTGCACACTGCCTACCTTGACCTGGCCAAGGCCTTTGATACTATTCCCCACTCAGGTATAATAGATAATCTCTCTCAACTAGGCATCAATCCATATGTTACCAGATGGGTAGCAAACTGGCTCACTGATAGAACCCACCTAGTCAAAATAGGGGAAACCACCTCAAGTAGTAGACCCATAACAAGCGGTGTACTTCAGGGATCGGTCTTCGGGCCTCTGCTGTTTGGGATATACTTCTTAGAGGTGCAGGCCAAATCTAATGGGCTATGGCTGACCAAATTGGCAGATGACTGCAAGCTGGGTGCTGTCATCAATTACCCTAGTGATGTGGACATCCTCCAAGAGGGTCTTACCCAAACAAATAACTGGTGCCAGAAACATAGCCTCAAACTGAATGCCAAAAAATGCATCATCATCTCTTTTGGGGAGAATGATGTCCCCACAAATGATCACATTGATAATAAAGCACAAAGCACACAATCAGTCAAGAGGGACTTGGGAACCCAGGTTGATAGCAAACTGAGATTTGACCACCATATTGCCTCCATTGTATGAAAAGCTTTCTACATGGCCCACCTCATTAGTAAGGGTATCTCATCAAGGGACATCCCTGTATTCTTCCCTTATAAGACTGATTATTGAATACAATGCCCCTTTCAGCATGTACCTCACAAAGCACATGCAGTAGTTGGAGAGACCACAGAGATTCCTCACCTGGAGAATCAAGGGCCTCAAACATCTACCCTACAAAGATAGGCTGAAAGCCCTGTCCCTCTACTCAGTCTCCTACAGACTCTTTAGAAGTGACCTCTATCTGGCATACAAAGCAATCTCAGACCCCACTCTGATGGGACTGCTGCATATCTGCAAGTCAAGCTCCACTCGAGTAACCCGCAAGCAAGACCTCAACCTGGCTTGTGACATCAATAGGACTTGCTGACGGGTCAGATTTGTGTCCCAGAGACTCCCCTTTTTGTGGAATAGACTCCATCTCCACATAAAGCAAAGTACCTCATTAAACCTTTTTAAGCACAACCTGGATTACTGGATGGGGAACAGAAAATACACTCCTGGGATTCCACCTATGTCCCTGATGGACAGTGGCATAGGGTGCTGACTTGTTGAAACATGGGATAAATTCTTGGCTAGGCTTGTAAGGGCCTCAGGGCCAATAGCCTAGTAACTTCCTATGATCCTATGATCCTGAGGAAGAAAGAGCACTAAAATTAGAGGTGAATTAATCTGTCAATAGATTTGCTACATCCTCCAGCTCAGAATAGGGATGGCGCAGTGGTGCAGTGGTAGCATTGCCGCCTCATAGCAAAAGGTTCTCCAGTTTGATTCTCGGCTGGGGTGCCTTCTGTGTGGAGTCTGCATGTCCTCCTGCATTTGTGTTGGTTTCCTCTGGGTGCTCTGGCTTCCTCCCATGTTACAAAGACATGTGTCTGCAGCATTTCTCCCCAGGCCTCCACTGAAAATTGGTTTTGTTTCAAGATGGAATTTCCTGGTTAACAAATGATAAAAAAATAAAATAAATAGGTGGCTCCATTTACACTTAGTTTGGCATGCTGTTGTGCACTTACCATGCTGGGAATGGGCCTCATTCCTAAGTCAATATATGATTAAAGTTCATGAAATTAGTATTGTCTCGATCTTTGATGTTAGCTAGAAATGCTCTTCACAGCATGAACAATGTGCCTGGTAATGACTCCTGCAATTCTTATGGAGTTACAAGTATCGGTAACATTTCTAAGTATGACTGTAAATTCTTTTTTTATAAGACCCATTGCTCCTACTACTGTTGGGACTGTCTGGGTATCCTTCTTCCACAGTGCCCTTCTTTCTGTCTGCAAATCCTGGTATTTTATGACTTTATATCTCTCTGTATATAAGACACTGTAGTCACTGGGTGTAACAATTTCAATGATCAATGCTACTTTTGCCTTCTTTTCATGGACTACTATATCTGTTTTTCTCACATCTATTTTTTTTAACTGTTGGTAGTGGGTATCCCATGTAATATAAACTTCATCATTTTCTATAATGCTTTGTGGCTCATGTTTCCAATGTTTTTCAGCTGCTTTAATATTATAATGTTTGCAGAATCCCCAGTGCAACAGTCTTGCCACATTATTATGGCTTTCAGTATACAGTCCTTCTTCAATTAGTATATCACAACCAGCAACAAGATGTGCAACTATTTCTAATTCTGTTTTACAAAACCTAAATTTGTTTCCCACATGTTCAATGGACTTTGTAATCCAATGTGTACGTAGTCCACTATCTTGGGCTGCCAATATTAACCTTTCATCTTTTGATTAAAATTCACCTCTCCTTAACTATTCCTGCATTCGATCCTGATCAACATGAGGTTGTTAAAAGAGTTTTCTGTACTTGCAATTATATTTATGCATTTTACACATTTCTTGCCTTCTCATCTGATCCTTCACCTTATTTTTTTTTTTGTTTTGTTTTTTGGCACATTCAGTTGCTGTCTGATTTGTATCTACTGCTGGTTTGATTTCCATTCCCACTTGACACCAATATGCTTCTGCTAAATTAAGCAAGGAAGTCATCTTAGATTTATTCTGCTCATGTTTTAAACCTTTCACTATATTTGGGTCTTGTGAGGTCACTAGATATGTATGTAGTCCTACAATTGCAGATCTATACATGTAATCAATTTCGAAGATGTCCATACCTCCTTCAGAACGAGGATTATATAGTCTTGGTATACACTGACTTTTATAAATCATTTAATAAGCATGAAGCATCCTTCTTTTTAACTGTCCAACCAATCCAATGCCTTTTGGATCCAGTCAATCACTCCAAAACTGTAAGTTAGGACAGGAAGAGCAAATTTGTTTATAGCTTGGACCTTGTTCCTAGTTGCCAGCACTGTTAGTCTTCTAAAATATTCCTTACTAAGTTTTATTCACATTTGTTTGTGTTTTATTCTGCTCCTTCATGAATTCCCAAATATTTAAACACTCCTGTAGATCATTGTGTGTATTATACCTAGTCAGCCACCGTAGCTAGATAGCACATATATATAAGTTACTGAGCACGTGCAAGATCAGTGCCATTTTGTATAGTCAGTCAGAGTGAATGCAGACATAAATGGAGATGTACACAAGAGTGTGTTTGAAGTAATGAGTCAGTCAGTTATCTTAAATATATGTTCCAGTTACAGCTCCCGATGTGTTTATGTACAATAAACAACTTGAACCCATCACAGTGCCGCAGTGTCTCCACTGATACATGAGACATGCAACATGATGTCAAAATGATTGATATCAGAGTATAGGCAAAGAGAAAGAAATAGGGGGCTCCTAAATGAAAGACCAGCACTGGTAGAGTTTGTAATTGAATCTAGAACAGAAGCTGCTGTTAAAAAAGGAATAATTAGTGAAGCATATCAAATATTGCATGATAACTATAAGAATCAATCAGTGGAGCTTAGAAAGGATTGGGAAGAAGAGAAATTGGATAAGTAATTCACAAAGTGACAATGGGGGATATATGTATATCTCCCAAATATGCAACAAAATCTAGAAGATCTAGGATCTTTGCCTGGAAGCATTTACATAGGTATTTTTATACCCTAAGTAGACTCCAAAGAATTTTTCCTCAGTTGGATAGCAAATGTTGGAGGTGTGATGGGCAAGAAAGAGGTAGCTGGAACATATTTTTTTGAAGCTGGCAGACTTTTTGGATTCACTGCAGACCGCTCTGTTTGAGATGCTGGGTGAGCAGATTGGATTGACTGGGGAGATGATTTTTATGAGTTATGCTACAGAATCGGAATTGCCTAGACATAGTAAAGCCTGCTGAGTCTAATTATGGTGGCTGCCAAAAAAGCAATTACTAGAAAATGGAAATCAAAGTCTAGACCAACTTTACTAGAAGTAGTGAATATAGTAACAGAGATAAAACAACTTGGATTGGGGTCTTTAGAAAAGGGAAGGAGCAAACTACATAGGAAAAAATGGGAATTGTGGGAGCAATATATGCAGAGCGAGGTTTAAGAGGCAGGATTTGAATGAGCTATATAATGCTTAACTGACAATGACTGGATGGTTTATAAGTGATGTATAATGTTTACATCTATAGTCGTTTCAATGGTGTCTGTGATGTAAACTGTTTGTAACTAAAAAGATATTTTGTATGTTTTTCATTTATATAAATGTATGGTTGCCTTTGTCATATGTGTAAATTTAATAAAGATGTTTGTGGAAAAATGGGATCCAAAGTTGAAGCAGCTCACAAACCATGAGGCACACAGTTAGAAGTGGAGGAATATACAGCAGCCAACTCACAAACAGCTCATTGGTTATTCAAAGGTACTTAAACTCATTTAAATGATTTTTCAGTCGCAAATTATTTGGTGAAGCATTCAAAACTTTTGAAATGGGGGGTGTGGCTAGGATGTAGACTGGTTGGCAGCATCTTTTCTCAGCTCTGCACTCAAAAGATATTTCTGACAGGAATTTTAAAAACTAGATATTGTAGACAAACCTATTTTGTTGAATTACTTCTACTAATATCACTAGAAGTCTACAGTGCAAAAAATTTGGCTTTAAACATTATTTTTCCTGTCAAAAACAAGAGGAAGGTATCTGAATCTACTGAAAATGAGCTTTTCTAAGCATACCACACAGGACCAGACGATGAAAAAGGAGATACAGTCTTTATTAAATGCTATACAAGACTTGTCAGTGAAATTTGACAAAATGAATACCAAACTGGACACTTTTGAGGAGAGATCTACAAAACAAATACAGCAACTACAAGAAATAATGACGCAACAGAAGTCTCAAATAGCTGACATAGAGAGATCCTTAAATGATACTGAGGGCAGACTCTCAGAGCAAGATCTTCAGCTACATTTTTTATCACAACAAAATGCTTCATTACAAAATAAAATAGAGGATCTAGAGAACAGGTCCAGACGAAATAACCTTCGCATCTATGGGCTACCAGAGAAAACAGAGGGAGATAACATGGTGACGTTCCTTACTACCTGGTTACCAGAAGTTTTAAAATTGCCTGAAGCTCTTTCTTATGGAATTGAAAGAGCCCACAGATCCTTAAGAGCTGCTTCATCAACCATCAAATCAAAAAATCACCCGAGATCAATAATAGTAAAGTTTTTTTCATCACAGGACAAGAAACTTATTTTAAAAACAGCATGGTCAACTTCTCAAGTTAAATACAAAGACAACATAATCAGATTTGATAATGATTATTCTGCTGGAGTTATAACTGCAAGAAAAGAATGTCTCCCTCTGATAAAGGAATTGAAAAAAAGACAACTTAAAGTCCACTTGCTGTTCCCTGCAAGAATAAAAATATTTTTTACTGAAGGTCCTAAAACTTTTGACACTCTGCAAGCAACAGTTTCTTATCTTTCAGCTAATAAAACCTTGGATAATGTGGAAGAAATGGATTTCTCCCAATTTGGGGTTAAGCGTCACTGCTGACAAGAAGAAGAAGAAACGATAAAAGACATATGAAAAACACAAACATTATTGTCTTCTATTTGCTCTGTAAGGCAAAAAAGTTCTTTGACAGCATTCATGCTTTACACATGTGTCAGTCTTTGAAACAATATAAATACAAGATAAGCAGGACATTTTATAACTAAAGGAAATAACCCTAAAGAAAGCAAGGTAACATATCTTTCTCTATTACAGTGTAAATACTTACAGTCATGATTTTTCTAACTCTAAATGATGTTTAGATAGTTCATTTATAAATTACCTGCCTTTTACTGCTAGTATAGAATATGATGTATTTACACTGACATATTAATGTGGTGTGTTTAAATGAGCATGATCCCTTTTTATATTATTTACACTAAGCTGCATGAAATATCTAAACTGATGTATTTAATACACATAATAATATATAAAAACTGATAGTAATAACTGTCAAAAAGTGCCTTGAAAAGTAATTATCTATTCTTTGATGCTAAAAGTGCCTTTTTGACTAAAAAACAACTGTTCGGCTTGTATATCTGCCCTTAATGTTAAGAAAACTAATAGAAGTTTAATGAGCTGGTGTTCAGTTTAAAAAAGCCCTAAAAACTTCACTTACTTTGTTTTTGTCTTCCCGCCATGGTCACGAGCTGAGAACTCTTATTTTACCACCCCTGAATGAAGGTTCTTCAGTTAGAATCCATTACAGTGTGTTAAACCTTCTAACAGCACAAAATGAAAGTAAACAGTCATGAGTGATGTCAGCACTAAAACAAGACAGTATGGGTGTGGTGTCAGCTCCTAAGCTACTTAAAGTAACCAGCACACTATTTATGAGATGGCAAAGTGTTTTTACAGTTTTAACAAATATTAAAAGTACACTGAAGTACCTAATGAATTTAGAAGGTATCAACACATACATGATGTTTTATTATATTGTAATATTTGTTATTCATTTTGAATTGTACACATAAGCAGCACACAAAGCTTAAAAAGAAGTATATCACTTGGAAGAAACTGTATGAATAGTTAACACATACAGACTTTACTATAATCTTTTCTGATAAGATCACCCACGTAAATTACTATAATTTAACTTAATTTTATAAAAATGTAATATATTTAAGTCCTTGACTGGAACTATATAACATATTTGTAAACACACTGCAGCTAGTGTACTCAACCTTAAGGATAGTAAGTCAATTAAGGTTCATGAATGTAGCTATGTGTTATTAGGCATTTTAAGGGTAAAAAGGAGTTGCTGTTTAATTATCAAGATACTCTGTAAATATTAAATTGTTCAAGTAGCACAATCATTAAGCAGTAATGAGCAAGAAAAAATCTCAGTCTTGCTTATGATATTGTTGTATATATATATATATATATATATATATATATATATATATATATATATATATAGGAAAGAACTGCTGAATTATAAGTATTCTTTTATTAAAGGCAAGTTATATTAATATTGAACATCCTCACTGAAAATGAATGGTTGTGTAGAGATACGGTAACTCCCATTATATAACCAAGGCTAAAGAGATTGTCTTGTATGTCTAAATTGATCAGCCTTGAACCTTAGATTGCAAATAGACATGCAACATACTTTTACTTATAATACTGAATATATATTATATAACATCACAAACGCTAAAGCCATTGTCAGCTACATCTCATATCAATCAGCATTAAAATATGATTTGAATAGCATAGGCATTTACTAACATATTGCTGTTGGTACCTGATATGCATATAAGTAACAGGTCTAATTTCTGTCTATGAAAGTAAATACCAGGCTGTGTGCATTTGTTAATTATGAAACAAGAGCATGCTATCTATTCTTTTTAATATCCTATAGGTATGTACTTGTTAGAGACACAAATATGCTGCAAAGCTGCTAGTTATTGCATATTCATTAGTATATTTCTGACTGCAGTGTTATAAATATATGGTGTGGACCACTTGAGTTGAGAATATGTCTCTATATTGGGCATGTTCTCTGTTTGAACGTTGTATATTATCTATAATATGATATGGAGTACCCTCACTAAATTCAAAGAAGCCACAATAGAAACAAATATTTATTAAAAATGGAGAATAGAAGGATGAAGAGAAAAATGAAGGAAAATGGTTGATGGTCATATAAGGTTATCTTTTCCTGTGTATGTAGAAGAGTTGACAGTAATAAGTACCAAACAATTGTGTTATAACATATTTAAAGCCTACTTTGCTTCTCATATTTTCCAACCTTACAGTTATAACGCTGCAGATAAATCCTGTAATGTCATAAGGAGTATGAGTTGCTATTTGACATATGACATATGTGGTACACTAGCAATGAAATATGCCAGTGGCACTAATAAATATATAGGAATTGCTAGGAAATATAGTCTCAAACTATATAATACCAATGCCAAAAACAAATTAGTAGCATTCATACCACTAAAATATGACTTTTTGAATTAAAAGAAAACTATAAGATTACTGATAAATGACAATACAAATGTAACGTTATATTCATTGTTACAGATACTTTCTGATTTAATCAACTTGTGGCATGGTTAACTGATGCATATAATGCTTAACATTTTTTTTTATGTATGTATGCATATATGTGTGTATGTATGTATGTATGTGTGTATATATATATATATATATATATATATATATATATATATATATATGTGTGTGTGTGTATGTGTATGTATGTATATGTATATATATGTATATATATATATATATATATATATGTATATATATATATATATATATATATATATATATATATAGGTAGACTATTACAATAAATTTGATACCTATGAATGCCACTCACACTATAAGGGAGATAGACAGCAAGCATATTATTTTTAAGATGCATAACCATTATTGCTACACAAAAGATATATTAAAATAAAAGATTTTCCTTTACAATTTAAACAAAACCAAATAGTTAAGTATTAAATCTATGTATAGTTGTGTTGCCTTATTGTTTTATAAAATATTAAAAATAGATAAAGACTGTATTTAAGTAATCTGTAAAGACAGATACATGTATACTTAAAAGATATATAAGATACTTTTCATTATAAAACTACCATATGGCGGAGCCGGGGGAGGATGCTGAAATGCAGACTTAGAGAGATTGCTTGAATGATTAGATCATTCAAGGATGAGATGTTTTTTCTCATGGAGGGGTTTGGTGGTTGTTTATCTTATATTGTTCTCAGTTATGATCTTGTAATTTACTTTTATTGGGTGTCTATAATCTATTGTAATACTGTTGGAAGAAGAAAGAACAAGTCATTCTCTTCATGTACACACATCTACACATTGTTACGAGTATATGAATATGGATAAAAGCAAAGCTAATATAAATCCAATTGCAAAATGTATATCTCTTAATGTAAATGGTTTAAATAATAGCTGCAAAAGGGGAAGTCTTTATAGATATTTAAAGCTATGTGAAGCGCAACTAGTATTTTTACAGGAAACACACCTTACACAGGAAGACATAAATAAAATAAACAATAAAAATTATACAATACTAGTAAGTTCCACCTATAATCAGAAACGAAGGGGAGTAGCAATTTTGTGGAAAAACACTACTTTAATGCCTAAAATCATAAACATGTTCCATGACAACTCAGGAATGTTTTGTCTAGTGACAATATCTATCAATGAAATGATATATACATTAGTGAATATTTATTGGATACCAGGACTAGGTGTTAGAGTGGCCAAACAACACTTAGAAGACATTGTACAATATACCAAAGGCAATTTAATCATAGCTGGAGATTTCAATTGCATTATAAAAGAAACTGACACAAATACTAAAACTACACGTAAGAGATTACCTTTAACAAAGTTCTTATCTGAGTTTGTTGAAACTTTTAATATAGTTGACATAAATGAGTATGCTATCCCAGATTCACTATTCCTTAAACATTTTTCCCATAGACATAATACATACTCTAGAATAGATAGAGTGTACATAACAAAGGATTTAACCTCTAAATTAAATAAAGTCAAGACAATTTCATGTCCATTTTCGGACCATAACACCATAATGTTTGAGATAGACTTATGTTTCAAGAGAAGGATATCAGTAACAAGAATACCATCTTACATAACAAATCTCAAAGATTTTAAGGAATTTTATATTAAAGAGACACAAACATTCCTAGATATCAATCTTATAAAAGATGTATCTGAAATATATATATATGGGATGCATTGAAAGCATACCTATATGGAAGAGCGGTGGGATGGTATAAAAATAAACAAAACAGTGGAATAAGGAATTAATGGAATTACAGTCAAAAGTAGATAATTTAAAGCTTGATATTCAAAATGGAAACACCAACTTAATAAAAGAACTAGAAGATACTAATAAAAAATACTCAGAGACGCTACACCACAAAACAATGATCAACTTAGAAAAAATTAAACTATGTTACTATTCAATGAACCCTAAAAACCAATGAAGAATAGCAAATAGGACTAAAAAGATTATTAAAACAAATCAAATCAAGGAAATACATAATATAGAAACCAAAAAGAAAGTATCTGATTTAGAAGGAATGCTAGAAGCTTTTACGCTATTTTTTCATAAACTTAATAATCAAAATGAGAAAACAGAAACACATTCAGCATTGAAAGCTTTTCTCAAAAACAATGTTAAAGTTAGGTTATTAGAGGAGCAGGTACAACTAATAGATAAACAAATAACAATGACAGAACTTAAAGCTGAAGTAAATAAGCTAAAATTAAACAAAGCTCCAGGTATAGATAATATCACCCCAGAAATGTTTAAATTACTATCAAATGAGGCTTTGCTGTTGTTATTGAATGTCTTTACATCAGTTAAAATGGTAAAGACATTCCTCCTTCTTGGAAGTACACATTAATATCACCAATTCTGAAACAAAATAAAGATCCCAGTGAATGTTCATCATACAGACCCATTTCACTTCTTAATATAGATTATAATTTTTTATGGCAATACATGCTGCTCGAATAAAACAATTACTACCACTTTTGATAGAGGAGGATCAAACAGGTTTTATAAAAGATAGGAACACTTATGACAACATTAAAAGAATTCTTTCCTTAATTGATTATATAAATGTCACAAAAACAAAATGAATGCTATTAGCTTAGACATAAATAGCATTTGATTCAGTGAACTGGGATTATCTGTGGTTAGTTTTAGAAGAATATGGCTTCTCAAACAACTTCACTTTGTTAATAAAATCATTATATGAAAAATCATTGGCTTATATAAAACTGGGATCTTGTCTGTCTAAATCTATTAAAATAACTAAGGGCACAAAACAAGGCTGCCCTCTTTCTCCATTATTGTTTGCGCTAGTCATTGAACCCTTAGCAAATAATATACGTATGGATAAAAATATTGAAGGAATACAACTAGACAACAGCCTAGAGCTTAAAATTCAACTTTTGCTGATGATATTTTAATTACCTTAAAAAATAATAATAGCAGTTTAAAAGCATTATGGGTCTCAATTCAAAACTTTCAAAACTTTTCAAGTCTTAAATTTAATGAGAACAAAACAAATGTATTGCTTATAAATACTAATAAAAAAGATCTAAATAAAAAATACCATAAATATATCTCTACCGATAATATAATTAAATACTTGGGAATTATAATAACTAACAACCTAGATACTACAATTGAAACAAATTATAAAGAGACCTTAAATAATATTAAAAATCTAATACAAAGATGGAATTAATTTGTCTTTTCAATGGAAGAAAGGCTTTATATAATTAAAATTATCATATTTCCAAAAATTCTTTATGTCATACAAGCTTGTTCTTTGCCACCAGCTAAATCGCACCTAAAACAATTAAATGATTTAATGGTAAGATTCCTATGGTATCCAAAAAAAACAAGGATAGCTATGAAGTATCATCTAGATGATTGGGATATAGGTGGCATAGGTTTACCAGACATAGAAATATATTTGCATTCATCCATTATTAAAACAATATCATTATGGCTAAATACAAAATATGCATCAAAATGGAAGCTAGTTCATGAGAGAATCTGGTTAAAATCAGGATTTGTAGTAGCAAATAAGTATACAGATTTCATACCAAACAATTTTCTATGGCTGATGAAGGAATATATGATGATACATAAGAATAAAAATATAAGTTCCAAATACATTACTTGCACATTAAAAATTTTCCAAAATCTTATTAATAGCAATCCTGATATTAAAGCATGGTCATTTCTTTTATATCCAGTAGCGTACACACAAGGTAATATAATAACATTTAATATGGAAGTAGTCAACATGCTTAAAGAAAAGGGATTAATATATTGGCATCAATTGCTAAACTCTGGAAAACCTCTGACAATAGACCAGATTAAACAGAAATTAAATATGGAAGATAGTTCGTGGTTATATGTACAAGAATTAAGACAGTATATATTAAGCAAACAAGAAACAATGCAACCATCAATAAGACAAAATGTTCCTAACCTTATAGAACATATAATATTACTAACGAATCAACCCATTACTGGAAAGGGATACTTATCATCTATTTATAAAACAAACAAAAAATAAAAATGCATAATAATGACAAAATATGGAATTATTATAGATCAGTTAATGGACATGTGCCAAATGACAGAGATAAAAACTTAATTCTTCTCTCTCCAAAGCAAACATCACTTTCATTACATTGGAGACTTTTACATGGCAATTCATACACAGATCTTATGTAACCCCTCATAAAATGGAACTTATGTTTAAGAAAAATATTGGCTACTGGAGATGTGATTTATCAATAAAAGCAGACTGGCAACATATGTTCTACGAATGCCATTTGATTAAACCATATTGGGATAAAATAAATTATTTTCTGCAAATGGTATTCAATGATAAATTCCAGATTTCCAAATCTATTATTTTGTTTAATGCACCTGTACCCGACTGTGTGCCAAGAACAAAATATGTAATCTTATGGACTCTCCTAGCTATTGCAAGGAAGAACATTACATCAAACTGGAAATCCAAAGCTTCTCCAACTTTTAAGCAATTCATGAATATGGTGTCAGCAGTATCGCAATTGGAAATGAACACTATTAAAGGAAGAACTGAAAGAACTACATCATTATACGTAGCATGGCAAAAAGTAACTGAAATACTGGAGAATAATGACTGCAGCAGATTATAATCAGGAAACAATTGTATAGAAAGTCAATTATATGTCAACAATAGACACCCTTGTAAATACTTTATTTTGGTTTTAATGTTTGATATCTGTTTAGAGGTTTTAGCCTACCTTTTTAAATAATTTGTAAATACTTCATTGTCATAAATAACCTGCATTCATGTTTTCTTGTTTTTGGAAATGAATAAAAATATTTAAAAAAAAAAAAAACTTTTGAAATAATTACTGAGATAAGCGAAATGTCCGAAATAGTGACATACAGATAAAAGTATTCGAAATAAATACAGAAGTATTCAAAATAATTTCCGAAGTGTTCAAAATGTACGGAAAGGGTAAAACAACTGCATTTTTTCACAATGTACTACTTTTTCTGATTAACTAAAACTTTTCAAAGTATCCAAAGTGTCCAGAGTGTTTGCATTGTTTGCAATGTTAAAGTAAAGCCTTTTCAGAACGATTGTTGTACAGTTGAGCATAATTTCAAGTACCTGGTCTATGCTTATATTTAAACAAATTTTGCTGTTATGGCAGAGGGATTTCGCAGACCTGAACCGCTGGTGTTTGATAATAATATTTCTGAGAATTGGCGAGTGTTTGAGCAAGAATATGATATTTTCATACAGACTGCATTTTCTGATAAAGACGCATTATTCATTTATTATTTATTTTGCATTTATTTACTGGAAAAGTCCGACTGAATGCAGGTCCTTTTTCGCAGAGGCCCAGGGAGAAAAGCTCCACATCTAACAAAAGCTACACAGTAACAAAATTACAAGTACAAATACACATGTACATAGTAGTAGAAGACAGTACAAGAGCATAACATGTTTTTAGAGACAGGCAAATAATGAGTACACAGAATAGTAAGAGATATGTCCCTTATGAGAGATATACATATAGACATAGGTAAACCTGAGGTGATGTTACATTTACCTTATGAGCGACATACATATAAACATATGTAAGCTAAGATGTTATTACAGAATGAACGTTGCAATTAGCAGAAGTATAACAGGCTGCAGTAAAACTGCAAATGAGACATACGTAGCAAGCAATAGGTATAGTATGCACTTATGAACAGTGCAAATGAGATGGAAGAGCCATTTCTAGGTAAAAGAGAGTGTTACAGTTTAGAGGATGAATAAGCAGAGTAATGGAGTTTGTAAGGTCGGGGAATAAATGCAAGGGAAGTAGATTAAGAGATCATCCTGGGTTGTGGCAGGAGAATAGCCATGTAGAAGTTAGTTGAGTTTTTAGTGCTCTTTTGAAGTGGGGTAGACTGGTGTTGTAAGTAATAATATAAGGCAGTTTGTTCCAGGTTTTAGCTATGAAGTTGGAGAAAAGGGAGTCCCCAGCGGTGTTATTGAATTTGGTTACGCTTAATAGGGGTTTATAATTAGAGTGGCGGGTCCTGTTGTTGACATAGGGATGTATTAGCTTCATAAGGGCAGGGGTTTTATGTGATTAGTAGAGCACCTTGTGGACCATGATTAACTGATTGTAGAGTAAGCACTGTGGGAGTTCTAGCCTCTCGAGTTGTCTAAGTGCTGAGCAGTGATGTGTCCTGAAGGGGGAGTCTGTTGCAAACTTAACGATTTCATTGTAGCAAGACTCGAACTTTGTCAGGTCTGTTTCTCTTAAGTTAGTGAGAATAGGAGAAGCTGGCATGAGGTGGGTTTGAGCTATTGTAGTTTTAGTTGAATTTGTAAGCTACTGTTTATTTCTATAAAGCATGCCACGTTTTTTGTGAATTTTCTTTATAGTTTGTGAGATATGGATGTCAAATCTCAGGTTAGAATCTACCATGACTCCCAGGAGTTTAGTATGGCTCGTGGGTGATATGATAGGGTGGTTTTTAGATGTGATATTAAAAGGTGGGGGGAGAATGTTGGAGTTCTGGTAGGATGGAAAAGCATACATTTAGTTTTATTAGGGTTCATAATTAGCTGAGCATTGTTTAACCAGGATTCTACTGCAGTGAAGGAATCTTGTGTAAGTAACTGCAACTCTGTTGTTGTGGGAGCTGAGAAGATCAAAGTGGAGTCATCTGCATACTGAATCACTGTAGTTTATGGTGCAGAACTATGGAGCTTATTAGCAAAGATAGAGAAGAGGAGTGGTCCTAGTATAGACCCTTGAGGTACAGCTAGGGTAAGTGGCAGTAGATGAGAGAGGTTTTCTTGCTTGGTGGTGCCCACTAAGGAAATGATGGAACCAGGAAAGGGTTGGTGGACTTAAATTCAGTTCAGAAAGTGATTCAAGTAGTTTGGAGTGCGATACAATGTCAAAGGCCTTGGATAGGTCAAGAAAGACTGCAGATGCAATATAACCTTTGTTTCTATGTTGGTTGTGTTGGTGAAAGACAGTAGACCTGTGGTGGTGCTGTGGTGGGGCGGAAACCATGTTGGGTGTTGGATAAAAGATTGTTTCTGTAGGCGGGCTATTAATTGTGCATGGATGCATTTCTCTAATATTTTAGACAGTGGGTACAAGATAGCTATTGTTCAATAGTTGGATATGTCAGTAGAATTGCCTCCTTTGTGAGGTGGAATAACGTATAATGTCTTCCAAATTGCAGGGACATGGTTTTCAGAGATAGATGTATTGATAAGGATAGATACAGGGTAAGCAATAGTGTTGGCAGCGATTTTTGAGAAAAGTCAGAGGGAAAGTTATCAGTGGCTAGTGTGCTGGGTCTTAAGTTTT
This sequence comes from Protopterus annectens, assembly GCF_019279795.1. Classification (NCBI taxonomy): domain Eukaryota; kingdom Metazoa; phylum Chordata; order Ceratodontiformes; family Protopteridae; genus Protopterus; species Protopterus annectens. The sequence continues at coordinate 748,749,680 of NC_056737.1, read as the reverse complement.
TTAATATTTTTTTTTTTATTAGGTCAGTTGGGACTGGTTGAAGAGAGAATGTGTTATCATTGTTATGTGATGTTGGTTGCAGTAATTATTTTGAGGTTTAAGTTCAATATTTGTGATGGTAAGTTTGTAGTAACTATATTGAGATTTAGGTTCAGTATTTGTGGTGGTGGGGAAGTGAGTGATAGAGATATCTAGTGATAGAAACGCATGTACAAAGGCATTCATACTTCTTAATTTAGCTGGCTCAGAAGCCATTGAGAAGGAACGTTCATTTGTGTATGCACCTGCCGTGTATACAAGGGAAGGGGAGAACCACCATATTGTGATACAGGCTAATACGTGGTAAGACTCTGAGTGCTTAAAACTTAAATTTAGAGAAATGTGTAACCCTCAGATGAATATTACAATGGAAAGGCACATGTTTTACAGAAGAAATCAAATGCCTGATGAAACTATAGCAGCATATATTACTGACTTAAGAAATAAAGCAAAAATGTGCAGATTTGGTGATCTGAGAGATGAGTTGATAAAAGACAGGCTTGTGTATGGTGTTAATAATGATGCAGCGAGAAAGATTTTGCCTCAGGACAGTGATTTAACATTGAGCAAAGCCACTGAGATTTGTCAAATATATGAGCTTACAGAAAAGCATACGAGTATGCTTACAGATGAGAAAAATGTGCATGCAATGTCTGCCAGTGCAAATATTGATAGTGTACAACATAAAGCTAAAATGAAAAATAAATATAAACTGAAGGGTGTGGCAGTACCCGATCTTAACTATAAACCAAATGGGGCTACAACACTTAACCTCATTGTTAACTGCCATAATTGTAGAGGCAGTCATGAAAAGAGAGCATTTGAAGAAGCAGGTAGATCAGATAGAGAGCTGAGAGCAAACTTTCTATGTTGATGGTGTCTCTGTGATTGGTGAAACAGTTAACACAGTAGATTATCAGTCGGCAGCAAAGAGTGAAATATTTTGTACTGTTTGGATTAATGGGAAACCTGTAGAGCTTAAAGTGGACACTGGATCCAAGTGCAATGTTATGTCTGCATAAATGTTTGCGAAAGTAAATGCTGGTGAGGAACTTGTTTCAGCAAAGTGTGCAAAACTAGTTGCTTATGGTGGTGAAGAGATTCAAACTGAAGGTGCAGTAGTTCTCACATGCCATACTGCACTGAACAGCTATGATTTGCAGTTTTACATAGTCAAAGGACACAGGCAGTCACTGTTAGGCCTCAAAGACAGTTTGAGAATGGGACTGATTTCATTTAATAAAGAGGTCCACCATATAAGTATGAACGACAAAGATAGTTTTACCCAGAATATTTTTAGTGAATATACTGATATTTACAAAAACAAGCTTGGCAAACTTCCAGTCACACATTCCATGAAGTTAAACCAGGAAGTTAGCCCACTTGTCAGACCAGCAAGGAAGATTCTGGTAGCAATGCAGAGCAAAGTAAAAGCAGAACTTGACAAAATGGTGAATTAAGGTGTCCTTACTCCAGTAAAAGAAACAACTAAATGGGTATCCTTTATGGTCGTAGCTCATAAGAAAAGCTCAGATGATATTCAAATATGTAATAATCTGGGAAATTTAAACAAAATACTTAAACTTCATCATCATCCGATGCATGCAGTAGAAGAAGTAGCTGCTTTTTTGCCAAATGCCACTGTTTTTCAGTCCTAGAGGTAAAAAGTTCCTTTTGGCAAATTTCGCTGGATCACAAATCTTCATGGTTAACCACTTTCAGTACACCATTTGGTAGATACAGATTCTTGAGAATGCCTTTTGGGATAAATTCTGACTGTGAAGTATCTCAACATGCGATGGAACAATTTTTTTCTGGTTATCCATGTGCTATTATAGTAGACAACATTATTGTAGGGGGCAATGCTGAAGTCGAACATGATAGAAACCTCAAGAAAGTTCTAGACCAGGCACATGAAGTAAATCTTAAACTGAATTCTCAGAAAAGCAAATTCAAGCTGAAAGACGTTACTTATGTGGGTCATTTGTTTATCAGTTCTGGCTTACAACCAGATCCGTCTAAGCAAGCAGCAGTTCTTGAGATGCCAGTTCCAGAAAATGTCACATCTTTACGTTTTCTTGGTATGGTCAACTATTTAAGAAAGTTCATCCCAGATCTGTGTGAGCTTTCAGTGCTGTTATGTGAGTTGACATGCAAAAATGTAAACTGGTCCTGGTTTGAACAACACCAAAACGCATTTGATGTTCGGAAATTTCCAGTCCACCCACATTGAGATATTATGATGTTCACAAACCTGTAACTCTTCCGTGTGATGCTTCAAAGTATATTCTTGGTGCAGCATGTCTTCAAAAAGGCATACCAGTCACTTATACATGCAGAACTTTAACCCAAACTGAATTTCAGTATGCACAAATTGAAAAAGTGCTTTTGGCCGTAGTGTTCTCATGTTTGAAGTTCAATGATTATATTTATGACAAGCCTGTTCAGATAGCCTGATCACTAATCGCTAGTGACAGTTCTGAAAAAGCCAATACATACAGCCCCAACACGCCTGCAATGCATGATGTAAAAATTGCAGAAGTACAATTTCAATATAGTGCATACAAAAGGCATATCTCTATACCTTGCTGATGCTTTGTCGAAAACACCAAGACAAACAACAGAGCAGGATGACAATGAGAAAACAGACTTTGAAGTCATGGAAGTCAAAAATGTTTCCTCATCACATCTTGATGAACTCAGAAATTACACAGGTTCAGACCCAATTCTCCAGAAGCTGCAACATTTTATCAGTCAAGGAAGGCCAGCACAACAAACTACACTTGACATACATAAGTATTTTCCTTACAGAGATGAACACATGATGGAAAATGGAATCATCATGAAAGGTCCTAAAGTGGAAATTCCTACAGCATTACAACAGAAATATAACACAATTTGCATTGTGGTCATCTGGGTACTGATTCAACCAAAAGAAGGGAAAGAGACATAGTATTTTGGCCTTCTATGTCAAAAGATATAGAGAAGGAAACTCTAGCATGTTTAATTTGCAATAGTACTAAATCACACCAACAAAAAGAACCACTTCAGCTAAACCAGATTTGATTCCTGAATTACCATAGTCAATGGTTGCTAGTGATATTTTCAAATTGAATGGTCAGCATTATTTAGTGTTAGTAGACTCTTATTCAAATTGGTTTGAAATTGACCTTCTTCCTAACTTAACGTCTAGCACTGTCATTATGAAATTGAAAAGACATTTTTCTGTCCATGGTAATACACACAAAGTTGTATCTGACAATGGTGCACAGTTTACAAGTCAGCAGTTCAAGAAATATTTTGAGTCTTGGGACTTTGTCCATGTTACCAGTAGTCCTGAGTATCCACCACAGTCCAATAGATTAGCTGAGTGTGCAGTTCAAAGTGCAAAACATTTGTTGGAGAAATCCAGGAGAGAAAGTACCAATGTTTTTCTTAACCTACTCAATCTCAGATACATTCCTGACAATAATTTGCTTGGTTCACCTGCTCGGAGATTAATGTCCAGACAGACAAGAGCAAATTTACTGATCAGTAAACAATTGTTAGTACCAAATGCAAAGAACAACAGAATGGTCTAGGCTCAGCTTTTAAGAAAACAACAGTCACAAAAGTTGTACTACAATAAATCCAGCAAGCCTCTTAGACCATTAAGACAAGGAGAAGTTGTGAGAATACAAACATCTAAAGGATATGACTGAGTGGTATCATCAAAAACCTTTGCGAAGAACTGAGATCTTATATCATATAATCTGAATGAATGGATTTCAGAAAGAACTGAAGACACATACTACCAGTCTCCAAACCAGTGACACAGTAGATTGCCTGTGCCAGAGACTATTTCTCAGAGTGACTCTACACTTGTTCAAATTCTAGAGGACAGTATACGTTCTTCACGTAATCTTGATGTAATCCCTGAAGTTCCAATTGAGAAAGAATCACCAAAGACTGTCCCTGTTGCTAAACCCAGTCAAAGCTTTTATGTAACCAGATTGGGTAGAATTTCCAGATCCAATCTGAAATACACAGCGACTTGGAATTGAATTCATTTGTTGTTATATGTTGATGTGATATCTAGCTTGTTAAAATATTTTGTTCTCCTATTGCATGTCGAACAAATCAAAGCGGGAGGATGTAGATCACTGTGTGTATTGTACCTAGTCAGCCAATGCAGCTAGATAGCATGTGTATATAAGTTACTGAGCATGTGCAAGATCAGTGCCATTTTTGTATTGTCAGGCAGAATGAATGTAGGCATGAATGGAGATGCACGTGAGTGTGTTTGAAGTAGTGAGTCAGTCAGTTAGCTTTAATATATGTTCCAGTTACAGCTCCCGATGTATGTACAATAAACAACTTGAACCCATAACAGTGCCTCAGTGTCTCATTTGATTTACAAGACATGCGGCATCTCCCTCTTGCTCAACTTCTTTTATACCACATTCCTGTCCCAGGCTGATGTTTTCTTGGTTCTACAGATTTCCTGCTTTAAATTTTGCTTTTACACTTCTATCAAGACCATCTGAAAAAGTTTTAACCACTTGCAGTTGTGCTTTCAGTTCCTCATCTGATGAACTATACAGTTTCAAATCATCCAAAAAAAGATAAGTCTTTACACATTGCTGTTTTCTGAAAGCCAAATTGTAGCCGTGACCTAATCTGTTAAGTAGACAGGCAAGACAAAAGAGCAGTGGTGACAGAGTCACCCTGGAATATCTCCCTTTGAATTTTTGTCCCTGGAATTAAAATGTATCCTTTATCATGGCTTAACTGCAAAGTGGTTTGCCACTGTTTCATGATTGCTGCAATGTAATCGATCAGTGTAGGGTGTATCTGGGTCTATATTATATTTTCGAAAGTTTCAAACATCGAACACCATATGGTCGACACCATATCAGCGATGTTTGAAATTTCAAAAATATAATAAAAAATAAAAATAAAAAACTATACTTACCTAAATGCTGTAGGCAGGGGGGCAAGCCCCCCTGCACCCCCCCCCATCTGGGGAGCTGCGCCCCACACACCCCCGCTACTTAAATATTCCTACTCCGAGATCGCACTGCATTGAAGTAAAGGGAAAATATACCCTAAGGCGATTTCCGTGTTACATGCGCAACGTTTTGGCCAATTGGGTTCGCTCAATACACATTCGCCATTTACAGTTTTCGATCACGTGACAGCAACCCAGTGTATCTTATACATTTGTAATCACTCATTTATCTGTGAATGTGGAATACTGTCAAATGCTTTTTTTTAGTCTATCCATGACATACTTAAAGTCTTCCCTTTTTTACAGTTCTGCATTATGACTTTATATAACAGCAAATGATCCTTTGTTCTGTTTGACTTTCTTTTGTTACCCTTTTGTTCTATTGCCATGATTGAGTTTTCTTCTAAGTGACTATAAACTCTGTTAACATCAATTCCAGTGTATAGTTTATACGTCGTCGGAAGGCTAGTTGTCTATAGTTTTTAGGATGGCTTGCAGGTTCACTCTTAAGCAGTATTGTTTTTCCTGTTGTTAACCAAGTTGGTGTCTGTTTGGGGTGCGCATATAAATAGCTCTTACAGCTAAATCTTCATGTAAAGATGTAAATAATTTTAGGCAGACGTTAGGTACTGTGTCTGGGCCTGGGGTTTTCCAGTTTGCAGCTTTTCTTAACTGTGTTTCAATCTCTCTGAATGTTGCTTCATCCCATTAAATACCCAGTGCATTCAAACTTCTTTTTCTTTTACTTCTTCTATCCATTCAGCATATTTGCGCTTTGTTTAAGACAAGTTTGCATAGTTCTTTTTCAATATAATCTAATTTAATTTCATTACCTGAAGTTGCCTGGATATTACTAGGACAATTTATCACCGGTTTGTGGAGCCAATTGCTTTGTATTAGATTTTGTAAATATGTCTGTAATCTTTTGTGCTTGGGAATAAATTTTAGAATCTACACACAGTTTATCGATTTGTATGTGTTTACTCCTACCACATCTTATGCAAGAAAAATGTTTTCCCGTTCTTCTCAATATCTTTATATAAATTTCATTTTCTTTCTTGATCTTATCGAATACAATGTTTAATTTGTCTGTCCAGGGTATTTATTTGATTTCTCAAAGTCATAGTTTGATCTCATTTCCATTTCTGGGTGGGCGTTCGAAAGACATACGTAAATGGGCATGCCTTCGTTGAAGGTTGAACGTCGAACTGGCACCTCGGCGTTCGTGAAAATCTACTGCCAATCATTAGAGGACCGGAGTTCTGCTGTGGCAACCCCTAACTGGGAAAAGCCGAAAGACAACAACATATTTTTTATCTCTCATCTTAATTAAGCATCTTGCTCTTATAGAAATATACCCTCCTGACCTTGTGTGCCTAGATCCTGATGTTAAACATTTTCTTTTGTTTATATTCAAATAATTTCCAATTCAAAACTTGCCAAATTCCTTTTGAAGTTTTTCCACTCAATGCATCACTCCCATGGGTGCCCGCAGGCAGGTGCAAGGGGGTACAATTGTACCCCCTGGATTTTGACTTCAAAAATTTTTTTGCAATGTAAAATACCATAACAATAAATCAATATGTGCTTGAGTACCGAAAACCAGTCAAGCAACACCACGCCCACAGTTATGTGAGTATAGTTTGATTTAGTAAGTTATTTTACATTTGTATATGGCATTAAATTGTTATATTTTTCATCATATATAAATATTTTTCCTGCAGTTGCTTCATTCTACTTATTTTATCAATTAGTTTCCAGCTGCATTCCACCTTTCATGGAATCTGTGTACCTTCTTTATTGTGGTTCTCGCCATGTTTATGTTTGTTCCTGAGATGTGCTATAAGTTAATCGGCAACTTTATAAATTTGCCCCTGTGTGGCTTTCAACCTTCCCTCTCCATCACCAGAAGTTGGAATACTTCCTAAAACACCTACCAACTGTCTCTGATTTTGACTCAGATTTTAGCTTTGTTAAAACCGGTGACGTTTGGAGAAAAGGTGGTGAATTATACTCGATAAATAATGACAACAATTAAGTTATAGACTTCTTTTACTTCGGAATATATGTATTAATTCACGTTCTTTTAATCTGTCAGTAGTTTAAGATAATAGTACTAATATTTAAAAAGTGTTCCACATATTGTGAGGGTGATCTACTGGTAAAGCAGCAAGAATAAAAAACAAACCAATGAATGTCTGAAGTGTGCTAATAAGACATGGGGGGTGTAGGGAGAAAAGTTTCTAGTTGTACCAAAGTACTATGTGATCCAGTCTGAGAATTTGAAAAGGTGGTGGCACTAAGCATGGCAATCTCTACATAAATATGAGATTTTGCCCTATAAACCTTAATTGTAACCAATGTAAAACAGTGGGAATCACTTTTTCCCCAAAATAAAAGCTCCTTCTTGCAGAATTTCTGTTGTTTCTGTTTCATATCACATTAAGACATTCTACATAAAAGTATTTTGGTATGTCACTATTAAGGATACGTTAGAAATAAACTTTGTCATGAGAACACAGGGTATTCACTATTTTCATAACCCAGCCCCCTCGGATGCAACTATCCAAATAGGGTTTGTTCTCCATAGGAGAGCGGATGCTCTCTTTTGCACCTCTATAGAAGGTGGAGAGAATATGAGAAGGAAGCTTAGCTTTTTTCAGCATTCTTAAAAAGTGGAGGTGTTAGTCTGCTTTCTTGACCAGGTGGCTAGACTTTCCTGACTACAAGAGATCCTCTGAGATGTGTACACCCAGGAATTTCATAATCTAAGCCCTCTCCACAGTCTCACCATTGATCCTGAGCACTGGGTGGTTTGTTCTTCTTTTCCTGAAGTTGATGATAATGTCTTTGTTCTTGCTTACATTTAGGTCAAGGTTGTTCCCCTCACACCAACTGATCAGAGATACCACCTCCTCTCTGTACACCCTTTCATCCTCCTTTGTGATGACCCCCACGACTGTGGTGTCATCAGCAAACTTGATGACATGGTTGGACTTATCTCAATCACATGAACATAAAGTAAACAGGTCTGTTTGAGAAACACAGCTAAATAACACATTGAACTATTGAAGATAAACGAGGCTACTCTCGTATATGGTGAGAAAGACATGCACACAATAAAAATAAACAAAACATGCCTATTTGCAGTTAACAGGCTTTGCTCACTGCAAGTATCCGCTTATCCCACAGTGTAAAGGTATTGCCACAAAGGTTACTTTATATGTTAAATGGCATAACAACTAGACACCAAAATGCTAAGATTACTCCTAATCCTTAGTATCATCTAATGATACTGTGAAATGTGGGCAAACAACCTGCTGCAGTTAGGTCTTCCGCTCCCTCACTTATCCACTTACTGAGGACACGCATTCCTTAGCGTCTTTCACATGAGCTTGTTCATCAAAAAAGTCAGACCTACAAGATGTAGCTCCAATTATCTCATTTGTTACAGGCTGTCTCCATGCTAGTGAGAGAAAAAAATTCAGAGCCCTTCTGAGTTATGAACCTACAACAAAGTTGACAGAAATTGTCACATTCAGTAATTACAGTATTATGGATTTAGTAGTTTGAAGATATCTGAAAAATACAAAGAAAGAAATAAAATTGGAAGGACATTACAGATGTTGTCTGTGCCATGCAGTCGCTGACCTTTATACGACAGAATCTCACTAGCTCTATTCATTTTTGCATAGAGTTTATATGTTATAGTGCAGCCAGAAATCGTACCTCTTAGTTGTCTCTCAGTTTGATTTAAAATTTTCTTTTGCTCCCCCTAAAATATGATTTTTCAGAGATGATGGTGACTTTTCAGCAAGTAATGGTAACAGTCTTAGGAACTCTCTTTACTTCAAGAAATGAATAACTTCTATTTAGGGTTTGCACCTTCTTAAACACCCACAACCATGTGTCTCAGTCTTCCATTAACAAAATGTGAATGTCACACTCCTTCTCTCTGCTGACACTCACACACATACACACACTCACATGCACACACACACACACACACACACACACACACACACACACACACACACACACACACACACACACACACACATCTACCTTTTTTTCTGCTCTCACACAGCCACACAGTCAAATACACACCTACTTTATCATACAGTAACTTACACAATTTATCTCTCATATGAACGGCTAGTCTAATTTACATACACACACACTTTCTCTTTCTCATACAGAGAAACAAACCACCAGTTTAACTAACACACATACTCGTACACTCATACACTCATACACTCCCTTACACTTACCTCGGCATAGCTAGTTTAAATTCTTCAGTAAGTGTGAACTGAGTTTACATCCGCGTCGGCGTGCATGCATGTGAAGCACGCATGGTCATCCTTAAAGGAGAAACATGTTTTTTTTTAATTTATTGTTGAAGCCTCTTAAAAGCAGGAGGGCGCTGCCCACTCCCCATCATATGGTTCTGGCACCCTTGTCTGCACACCCAAATCGGGATTTAAAGGGGCCAATTGGGAATTTATGGCACCCTATTATTTTGAGTCCCAAATCAGGAAATACTGAGGAATTCTGTACAGTTAAGAGGTATGGTTCCACCCTGGTTATTTTTGGATTTCTCAGTGACTCTCTTGAGATTTGTCCCTAATTAACTTGAGAGCTATGCTTCTTAAAAACTTCAGTTAGGAAGTTCAAAGCACAGTTAATAACCTTATTCATTTTTGCAAACAGTCCATTTTATGTTATGATATGGTTTGTTATTACTTAAGGATCATTAACAGTGGAACGGGGTGGACCTTTTAAGACTCCGAATGATGAATGTTGTTCAGAATGAGGTGAAGTTGGGGAGGAGGGTGGTCGGCGATGGATCGGTGGCTTCTCCACTGGTTGTCTGTTTTATGCTTGCTGGTTCATGTTTACTACACAGCTGCATGTGAATACTAGGATGGATTCCAGCTTTTCCATATGGTAGACTGACTGGATTAAGGAGTATCAAGAAAAATAAATGAATAAGTAAAAATACTGAGCCAGTTTCCCACCTAAAGATGTAGGCCTAAACTTACAACAATATAGTACTTCAGTTTTTGTTATTCAAAATTACAGTTACCCAGAAACTTTATAATTTTTACATGAACAAGTTCAATATTACAGTTCTGCTGAGGTCTTATTTCATAACACTATAAATCCACAGAGATGCTGTCAGCTTCTGTACTACAGTGTGGAATACAGCAGGAGTTCTTGATTATCTACATGTAAACAGATATACCCTGAAGCTCTGGCCTCTGGGTTTGCACCCCCCCCCCCTGCAAAAAATGCTATGGGTGTCCATGATCACTCCAGTTTGTTTTACAGGGTAAATGTTTTGCTTCCATATTTATTTATTTTACATTTGTTTACCAGGAAAGTCCTTCTGGGCATGGATCCATTTTCAGCAGAGGCCAGGGGAAAAAGCTCCACATACAAAAATAAACATATTATAACAGATACAAGTGATACAATTTATCCAATGATAAATACATACAGAAATTACATCTCTTTAACAACATGGAGGCTAAACCCTCAGACATCAAGGAGACCTGTGCCACATGAAATTCACGAGTGACTCATTAACCTTAAGCACTACAGAGAAACGAACAATTAAGGGCGACTGTTATTTTACAGCCATAGAAAACTTGCCAGCTCACTTCACTCTGGTCTCTTATTTGTATGCTTAACAATAAACACTCTTTCACAAAATCCTAATAAAACCTCATAGAGTCTTTGACTTTTTTTTATCTGTTATGTAGATTAACAGACCTAGAACGGGTAATTTCTCCTTTGTAGGAGAAAGTGTGTTAACATTTCCATTTACTTATTCCTTCTCCTGAGGAAGGCGTTACTCACTCCACTGGGACACTGCTTTTGCTTTGTTTTCAACTTTTTAACAACTAGAAGAATTCTGTGTACAGTGAGACATATATCCCAAAGTAAATCAAAGAGATCCCAGAAACAACTCTTGCCTGACAAAGCAAATTAATATAATCTATTAATCTTCTGTGCATTGGTTTAGATTTCAGTTTGGCAGAGTTATCTAGCAGTAATTTAACCTTTGTAACCTCATGATCACTGCTTATCAACAGTGGTAAAACTTGACCTGAAGAAATAGTCATTTCCTTAGGAACACAAAAAATTTCCAGTATCTTACATTTCTTGTAGTTTTTTTTTCAATCTGCAGCAACTGTTAAACTAAGCATGCACTATATATCATTTCTTTACTAGTATTGTATCAATATTATTCCAGTTTGTTTCTGGTAAATTTAAGTCCCAACCACTATTGTTTTTCCTTTCTGTGTTTCATGCAAGAAGTACTTGAATTCTGGCTCATGCAGGCACATGGATGGTGATGGAGTAGTTCCACAACAGCTCCTCAGTTCGGGCAATTTTTTAGTGGGATAACAAGTGAACATATTAAATGGAAAGGTCTGCTTAATCGTTACATAAAGGATAATACTAGTGGTGCTAAGTTGAAGCATTTACCTGCAAGTCTTCAGCTACTCCTTACCAGTCGTAACGGAGGAACTTAATACCATCAGTTCCAGTTTGGAGACACTCACTGACTCGCTGCAAGCATAAGTGATCGGTGTGCAGCAGATAAATGTTACTGTGGCAAATTATGATGCACAGCTGCAGCAATTAACCAGAAAACTCACCTCTCAACAGATGGAGATTGCAGATCAATCAGCAATTTTATTAGCGCAATCAGGGTCAATCCAGGGCTTGCAACTTCACACACAAAAAATGGAACTGAAGCTGTACAACATAGAAAATCATGTTTGTACAAACAATTTAAGATTGATTAGCCTCCTGGAGATGGTAGAAAGTGAAGATGCTGTGCAATTTATAAAAAGTGAGCTGAGCAAATAGTTGGATGTCTCCTCTGGTGAAGTAGTAGAAGAGGCGCACCAAGTACACCACAAAGCATTAAACTCTAATCTTCCATGGCATTTTATCTTAAAATGCGTGGACTACAATGATAGGGAGGCAATACTTAGAAGAACCACAGAGCTAAGGGTGGACCTACAAATATCAAGACACAAGATCCAGATTATCCCTGACTACAGTGCAGTGCTTTATCCATGTCACAAGGCCATGGTTCAGTGTCTGCAAATGTGTGGAGATCTGGGTGTTAAAGTTAACTTACATTTTCCTGTCCCTCACTGCATTCCAAAAGGGGACAAAAGGTAAAATCTTGGTCAGCAGTGGAATTAGAGAAGTTTTTAAAGGGAGTAGGGGGTGAAAATTATCCAGTTATGCAGCAGCAGTACACTCTAGGCCCCATAACCTAAAACATATAAAAAAGGGACAGATCATCATTGATGTCCCCCACAAAAACAGACACAGGGAACAAAAGGCAGAGAGTATAGAGAATTCTCCCCAGAGAAAGCTGGAGCAATAGGAGGGCTATGGCTTGCCTTGATGAATAAAGAGGGGAAGAATGCTGGCAGGGACATGGCTTATGCTTTCGTCAAGAACAACTTAACAACTAATCTGAGTCTTAAGTCACCTTTCTCCAACCCAGACATTCCTCCTGAAGAAGTGGACATGCATGAAAAACCATGGCACCATCAGTTGTTCAGAGCATAATCCAAGGACAGTAACCAGTCTGCAAAATAGTAGAGCAGCAAGGGAAAGGAGTAAGCAATGTCAAGGTACCTGTATTGTGTCAAGATGATAAGTTCGTATGGTTAGGAGTCAAGGACTCTTAGTGATATTGACTACTAGCAGTGCAGCTTGAAAGGGGGAGCAGGAGGGTGTGAGCCTTAATTTCAGCCCATCATAGTCTTTAGGGTAGAAGTGCTCTTTTGTGGTATACTGGCCCCCAAGACTCCCCCCACAAGTTCAGACTTCAAGTGTGACTTTTAGGGACACATTGTTCATTTTCTGGATGACCCAGTGTTACCTCAAGAATGACGAGAAGTAATAGATTGAGCCCAGACTGGGGGGGGGGGGTGACAGTTTTCTTCACCAGTGATCCAGCCTTATAGGACTGTGACTGTTCTAAGTTTGGTTTTGTTAACCTAAACTGTTGGTGCACATGTAGTAGTTTGTTTTATTAATCAAAGGGTATATTTCTCTGTTTTTAGCAGACAGTGTTGCCAGTTCTAGATCGAGGCTTGTTATAGCCTGGGAAGCACCCCGCTGTTTGTGCTTTCTGTTAAATTTGTGGGTTATTTTCAGTTTAATGCTCTAGTTGGGTTTTACATTGTTGTTGTGCTTCACTTGGTTTTACTGATTTCATTTTCTTTTTTTGCATTGTATGTGGTGGGAAAGCTGTTAGTCAGTCAAACTATTGCTAGTAAGAAGGATCCACAGAAAAGAACTGGGGAACTGACATTTCTGTCTTGGAATGTAAAGGGACTGTCCTCTAAAATAAAAGAGAAATAAGTACACAGGGCTACAGATATCTTACTACAGAAAATAAAATCAAAAAGAAGCTAGAGCACAAGTCTCTGAATGGCTGGAAGGGACGTAGCATTTTTGCTAGTGCAGTTATAGCTAAAAGTGGGGTAGCAGTGCTTTTGCATCAATCACATAAGGGTGTACAGCTGGTGAAGGTGGACCTTTCGAGCCATTGGCTGCTGCAAGGTTTAACTACTGCAATGGGGCCCATTTACTTAGATAATTTCTACAGCCCTGATGAGGATGAGCTGGGCCCACTTGAGGAACAATGTCAGGTGTTGTCAAATGTATATCACCCGTTGTTTTTTGGGGGAGATTTCAATATTGCCTTGGATCCCATAGTGGATTCAACTCCAGCAGGCAGATCTAGGTTATCAAATAAAGAGTTGGACTACTTAATTTCATGGAGGAATGGCAGTTGGTCGATGTTTGGAGAATGCTGCATGTGCCCCAGTTACAGCATACTTTTCACATGGGGCGGACTAGTCACCTGGACTACTAGCTTCTGGACCTGATTTCTGCTCATTTGTTTGCAAGCTCCCATATCCTGATAGGTCCCCTTTTGGATCACTCCATGGTGTACCTGAGAGCAATATTTGGGAAGCAGAACCAGCCCAGAATTGATTGCAGGATGTACCCTTTGCTATTACAAGGGGAGGAGAAAAGAATGTTTTGGATTGAGGTCATTCACCAGCAATGGGGGCATCAGGGGGCAGGGGGAAATTAATTTTGGAGCACTGGAAAAGTTTCAAACAGGTATGCAAAATCTCTGCAGAGGATCACAAAGCAGATGCCCTAACGGAGGAAATCATAGGGTTGGAGGCTTTAACTCAGCAAATAGGTGAGTTAAAAAGGCAATATTTATGGGGGATGTAGAAACAAGGAAGTGTGGTGGCAATTAAGGAATTAAAAAAAATAGAATTCACATGGTTACAATATACCCAAATTTCAGCTAAATGGGATAGATACAAGCTCTTTTACCGGGCTAAGGGCATTACTGTGACCATGTTATTGGCATACACATGCTGAGAACTCCTGAGGGAAACCACCATCCTTGTTTTGATAGGCAATCATAACTAGGTAAAAATGAGTCTGGAGGACATTGTCAGGCTATTGGCTAATGAGCTTTCCAGGTTTCATTGACCTGACCCAAGGCAAAGTACAGCAGAGCAAGTTGCTGAGCCAGCATGCCCCTTTTTTCTAAGATGAGGTATGCTTAGCCATAGGCAGCCTTCCCAGTGGGAAAGCTCCAGGGCCAGATGGTCTCAGTACTGATTTCTGCCATCTTTTCAAGCATGAGCTTGGTCCACCTCTTTCAGAAATTTATAATATGATCAATGGAGGAGGTAATGTTCTAGCTAGCTTGTTGAGAGCAAATGTGATTATGCTTCCTAAACCAGGAAAGGATCCTTTGCACCCCAAAAACTACAGACCAATTTCTCTGCTGCAAACTGTCCTAGAATATTGGAAAAGATTATGCCCTGCCTGGTTAGAAATGACCATTTGGGTTTCATTAAGGGCAGCGCCAGGGGTTCAGATGCTAGCAGAGTCTGGCCAAACAACCAGTGGGATTGGCAAGGACTGGACACTCCTGAGGGCATAATATTGTTGGATTTTTCAAAAGCATTCAACTACATAGCCTGATCTTTCCTATGGAGGACTAGGGAGAAATATGGATTTCCTCACTCATTTATTTGTCTGTTTCAAGCATTATATGAAGAACCTTCAGCATATGTTTGGGCCAATGAGATGACATCAGAGGAGATTATCCTTCAGTGCAGGAATCGGCAGGGATGTCCATATTCAATCTGTTTTTTGTTTTAGCAGCATTCTGGATAGATCTGTCTTTGTAATCACAGCTGTAAACCTGCCTCATTTCATGGGGTACATATCAGTTGGGGGTATCCACCTGGTTCGCAGATGACTGTATACTATGTATGAGTAATCCTTTTGATCAGGTGGAGCTGGTAATGACCACCTTTGAGAACATTAAAAAATGTGCAGGGCTAAAACTTAACATGGAGAAAATGGTAATTTACACACTGAATCTGCAAGCTGTCAACATAGGGCTAGTGATGGCCCTTACCTATAGAAGGGTGGTCCTGCAATGTGTTTATCTGGAAATTAGGATGATGCTTGACATGCAAGCTCTAACAGAGGAAATCTTGAGCCCATCATCAATTTTGTAAAGCAGAAAAAGATATTATGGAAATCGTGGAAGTTAGAATTCATTTTGTGAAGATATGGTTGCTTCCCAACATTTTGTTTGTGATACATCTCCCTCAAGCTGCATTTGCCCCACAACTTAAAATCGTCCAAAAGGCCATGTTTGATATCATCTGGGAGAGCTGCTCACCCTGGATTGGTAGAAAAAAGATGTTCCTACCCAAAAGGTTGTCAGGGTTTGCAGTGCCATGCCTGAGCTTATTTGCGAAGGCAGTACCTGGCACTACCTTTTTATATACCAGACTAAATCACCCTCCTCCATGGTTTAAGGTAAAGATGAAGCTGGAAATTAATTCTAGAGGTCTGTATTGGCCCTATCTCCTTCAATGAATGGGACCCAGGTGGGCTAGATTGTTTGTTTGAAGCCCTACTTCTAGGTAAACCTAAGCTTCATCAAGCCATTTAATTTTTCCTACACTTGGAATAATTTTCTGATAAGGACTGAAAATTCCTCACTGGTCTGGTTGGATTGAATTATGATGGGGGTCTCCTATTTTGGGAACATTTGAGATGCCCACAGTCTTCAATTGCTTCCCCATAATGAAATCCAGGTCAAGCTCCCTGGTCTGAGGGTGGAGTGGTGGTGCTACAACCAGTTAAAGAACTGCTTAAAGTCATTAGAGAAGGAAGGTAGGATAATACACAGTATAAAGGTGTGTGAGTTAAACAAAGTGCTGGAAAATTCTGAGAAATATAGTTAGACTATAAAGAGTAAGGTTCTGTACCATCTAGTCCTCAGTTGGAGGAAATTAGTACAAGATGGAATAGACAGTTCCCCTCCCCTATGTCCTCATAAGAATGGGGAGTTTGTCTTGCTAATATAGGTAGCCTAGTTTGGCCTGCCTTGAATACATTTACTATGATCAAGCTCCTATTTAAGTGGCAATGCACTCCTGTTTTTTTTTTTTTTTTTTTTAAATAAGCGGTATAACAGGGACAGCTGCTGGCATATTGTGGAAACTGCGAAGCAGATAATTTCCACATAGTGTGCACCTGTAAAAAGAGTTAAACAGATGTGGACTAGTCTGACTGTGGAGCAACAGGGGCACTACTGCTCCTAGTCCCCCCAGCATATTAATGGAAATTTTGGCTTTTAGGCATTAATCCTTCAGTGTTAAAGAATGGCCCTACAGAGTATACCTGGATAGGACTGATTATAAACATATTTATTGTGCATTTACTCAAGTGCTGGAAAAGTTATACCATTAATTGGACGTCTCAGATGCATTCTGTAAGCTACAATCTTACTTCATGTAGGAAGAGGGCTCTTGATATGGGTGCATGGGATGAGTATCGGAGCATCCTGCTTTATTTATTGGACCACAACATTTAAGTCAGCACCTGCCACCATTCTGTTTTATCTGCCATAGGTTTTGAGGTTCTATTATATTGCTTATGCTTTCTAACTTCCTAGAAGATGGTTCACTGTGTTTCTAGGAATGCATGGATACTTTTCATACTAATTTGAATTATATTGCGTATTTGGTTTTGGTGTTAAATAAAGTTATATGGATATAAAAAAAAAGAAATGCATGAATTTCTCTAAGTCATCAACAACTGACTTTGGTGGACTATATACTTCAACAATTGTTATCTGTTCCAGAGCTGTTTTTATTGTTATAATTTCACAATCTGCAGTATTGTTATAATCAAACATGTAATGAAACAGGTCTCATAACAATCTTTAATCCCTATCATAACACCTCCATCTGCTTTTTGTTAGAATCTCTGTTACAGTAAAAACATTTATATCCTGACAGAACTGGTTTCCATTCATTGCTCGTTTAGTCACATTCCACAAACAATAACAACATACATCTTGTGGGAGTGTAATTTTCCAGTAAAAAAATATATATATTGTTACTGTTCAAATAATTAATAATCACTACAGTTACATCAAATGCTGCTCTGACCTGCTAAAATTTGACCTGGCATAAATCATGTCTTACATTAGTCAGATATTGCCAAATATCTGCTGCAAAAATTCTCTTCCCTTGTCTTGACAAGTGGACTACATGCTTGGATGTTCTCTACATTTCCACTTTGTAAAGTGGGCTGTTTCATATGTAGGTATTTATCCCAAAAATCTTTTTCATTCCAACTGACCTGACTCTCCCTCTATACATGATCTCTAAAAAATCCATCCTAACACCTGTACAAGAGATCCTATCTAAGAGGGCTATAAGTTCCATACTAACAGTCAGCAAGTCTTTGAAGATAAGATAAGTCATCCAACATGAATAAAAACAGGTCCATACTTTCTTTCATTAAGGCATTCTACGACCCTATTCACATGATCACATCCTCTATTTTTGTTCCTGGCAATCATAATGGTATTCAGTCCTCATTATCCTCTCTACAGATGTATCAGATCCTCTAATAATTGAATCTCCAATTACTAGTACAGTAAACTCTCGGTTAACCGGCACCCATGGGGATTGGTAGATGCCAGATAACTGTAGTTTCTGGTTGCTTGAGACTTACTATTAAAAATAGGCCTGACTAATATCGTACCCTATACTATTTTCTTGGTTTGACTTGTTCTTAGGTTGGGGAGAAAGGGAATTTATTCCTATCTTCCTTTTTTAAAACTATGAAACTCTAAAAACATAAGGTATGTTTCTGCAGGGGGAGACAGGAAGTGCAACACATGAAAATTGTACTGTATTTCTTTGATTTTTTTTTCCTGGTTGCTTGAGAGTTCTGGTCACTTGAGTTCTGGTTAACTGAGAGTTTACTGTACATCATTTTTCACCAGATGTGAAGAATGTTCTGCTTCTAATCCAATAATGTTTGATCCATCAGTTGTTAAAAAGGAATGGTCTTCATTATCAATAGTCATATTAATCTCAGTGTTTTCATTGTTTATTCCATTTGCAAGCATACAATTCTCATCCAGGTGTCTTTGTGTTTGCACAAGCTGAGCCCTGTTATCAATTTCGTTTTTACTCCTTTTTTCTTATAGCCATGTTCTTTAATCTTTTTTTTCAAGCTCAGTTTTGATTTCTACCTTTGAGCCTGCCCAGTGCCTATTTTTTCTACCTTCTCTGCTGGAAAATGTAATTTTCTATAGACTGAATGTTTTGTGATTGAACAATGTTATTGTTGCATACAATCTGTGTGGAATATAATAAAGCAATGTCCTTTTAAAAAAAAAAATTTTCAGTACATATTCCCTTTACATTGGAGACATTAATCAATTTCTTTTTTTCTTCCTGGTTATTTTTGTGACTTTCTTCCTTTCTTTCTTTTTTTTTTATTTTTGTCTGCATGCCCCAAATCCTCAGATTATTGAATGCTTGCACCCTGAATTCCAAAGGTGTTATAGTTTAATATAGGTTGAATAGTCTTTAAAAACAGTGGCCACTTCCTTTCCTAAATCTGTTCTAGTTACACTTGATGTTATTTATCAGATTAGCCCAGTAATTAACATATTTAACAACAATTTCCCAGGCTGTGCCAGTTGCACAAGTGCAATCATTATTAGTAAGTCTAGATTTAGTACTATTAATAGCAAGGAAATCATCCAACTTTTGATATGAGGAACGCAGACCTCCAATGTTATTACCTTTACATATACATAGCATTTAATACACTGGGCAAGATACTTGAGCTTTAGAACATCTTTAATGGTATACTCATTTATGGAATCCATTCTCATTTACAAACAATTAAATAATTTTTAAAGCAAAGAATAATCAAAATCAGTAACCGTAGAATTCAAAGAAATTAAAGCAATTAGTAATTTAAGTGAAATTACACAAGGAGATCACACAAACAATATGAAACTAAATATTAAATTAAGTACACTGAGCTAACCCTGTACAAGGGGAAGTAATTCATAAAGTTGTCATGCTGACCTACTGTGCCATTTGTGCCAGTCATACCAAAATGCTTGTCTTAACAGTAGAAAATGAGATGTAAAAAACAAAATATAAATCAAAATTTATCTTCTCTTGCCGAGCAGGTGCACAATAAATCACAAACCAGCACTGGATAGTTTCAGATAATCTCTGGAGTGTCCTGCCTGCAGTCTGCGCAAATTTATAGCTGACTAGGACTCTTGGGATGGCTATTAATAACTTATCTCTTTCTTACAACAAACAGTGAAAATCAAAGATAAAACATAAAATATAAATCAAATCTACAGTCTATCTCTTTCTTCAAACAAGCAGTGAAAATCAGAGGTAATAGTAAAATATAAATCAAAGTAAACCTCTTACCAAGCAGTTGCACAATAAGTAAAACACACACACACACACACACACACACACACACACACACACACACACACACACACACACACACACACACACACACACACACACACACACACACACTGAATGGTTTCAGGTAAGCTCTTATCATTCTGTCTACGGGCTGTGACTATGCTGCTTGGGGATGGCTAGAGTTTGCCAGTCTACAATATATGCTTTTCTTCCAAAAAAACAATGAAAAACAGTGGTAAAAACTATGTACATCAAAATAAATCTTCCTGTCTACAATCTGTCCCTTTCTTGCAACACACAGTGAAAATCAGAGGTAAAAAATAAAATATAAATCAACATAAATCTTCTCTTACCAAGCTGTTTCACAATAACTCACACATCTGTGCTGGATGGTTTCAGATAAGCTCTCGATGCCAGAAATGTGGCTTTGGTAGACTTAATTAGTCCCCCAAGTTGCTTACTTAGTTTGATAACAGAATTCTTACCTTGCTGGGGATTTCACTTCTTATTCTTGGACATGATTTTCTTCCTTTTATTACACAAACTATTGGCGTTGGAATACCACCATGGTGACTGTTTTTCAAGTTTGTCATGCGCTTATTTTGGGTAAGTACTGCTGCCACTGTGTAGAAGCATACATAACTATAAAGGGTAGCAGTTTCCCTTTGGGAAGCTTGAAATTTTGCCAGGGTGTCAGTTAATAATAGGAAGTTTGCCTTAGAATAATTCCTAAAAGTTCCAGGGTTAGCTGGTGTCCCAAGTTTTATTTTTATTTTAAAGAAGTCAGCTTTATGGTACAGCCAGGCCAGTGAGGATGTTACACTCTGGGAGTTGCAATTTTCCTCCAAGTTGATGAGGACTTCGTCAAGAATGCTGGCACCCCAAGCAGGCATTTGGAATAACTGGCCCATGTCATGTGATGACAAAGTCCAGGAAACTTTGGGTCTGCATGTCTGAAGTCATGTCTGATTCTCACTGTATAGTGGTGACATAGCATGGGAGGAGAGTGGTATGCTGACCATTCCCTACACTAAAGGAAAGGAGTTTTGTTCATTCAGTGTTTTCAATGGTTTTTTTCAAAGCCATTGCCTAAACAAAGATAATATACATGCTTCCTTTGAAAAAAAGTATGTATTATCTTTGTTTAAGTAAAGTGAAGCAGGCCAGACAGATAATGTTGAATTCGCACAGTGTCTGTCAGAGGCTTCAGTATTTTTTAGCATACACCCTAGCTGTGAAAATAGCATAAGTGGAGTGAAACCAATTTGCAGCAACAGTCAAACACTTAGCCCCCCAATACACACACATACACACACAAACACACACACACACACACACACACACACACACACACACACACACACACACACACACACACACACATGTATACACACCTTGAAATATCACACTGAATATAAAGAACTACTTGTAAAGGGAACCTCCATGTAGTTTAGTTGGAATGCATACAAACCAAGGTCTACTGTCTAGTATCAGGTATGTATGGAGGTGGAACATGAAAGCTTTGAATGATGAAATGTACATTTCCCCAAGCTATCCCCTCAGTACTTTCACCAAGTATGCACAAGCACCAAAATGAAACATTTCTCCTCATGATGCCTTTCAGTAGTATGCTGTATGCCCAAGCATGAAAATAAATCATTTCCCCAAGCGATACCTTCAGAAATATGTCCATGTATGCCCAAGTACCAAAATGAAACATTTCTCCAAGTGATCCCTTCAGTAATGCATCCATGTATGCACAAGCACCAAAATGAAGCATTTCCCCAAGTGATCCCTTCAGTAATACATCCATGTATGCACAAATACCAAAATGAAGCATTTCCCCAAGTGATCCCTTCAGTAATACATCCATGTATGCACAAATACCAAAATGAAACATTTCCCCAAGTGATCCCTTCAGTAATACATCCATGTATGCACAAGCACCAAAATTAAGCATTTCCCCAAGCGATCCCTTCAGTAGTTTCACCAAGTATGCACAAGCACTAAAATTAAACATTTCCACCAATGACCCCTTCAGTAGTTTGCCCATGTCTGCACAAGTACTTTACTGACACCAAAATAAAATATTTCCCCCAAAGACCCTTCAGAAGTTTGCCCATGTCTGCACAAGCAGTTCACTTAGACCAAAATTAATAATTTCCCCCAGCAATCCCTTCACTAATTTGTACATGTATGCAGAAGCACTAAAAATACAATAAATTCTTTATGTAAAGTCAATAACTGTACCTCCATTTAAAATGTACAGCAGTACATATTCTTTTTTTCCCCTTCCCCTCCCACTTCGTATTCTCAGGGTAAATTGCTACTTACTAGCATATGTTCAGGCCCATTTAGACATTTAGTATGCAAATGAGGCCCTTTTAGTTTCATCTCCATGAATCTTGTTGATACAAAAATGTATAATGCCCCTTATCTGCATATTAGCTGTCCCCTATCTCTTATGCCTTAATGATGTTAGGCTTTTGCAAGGCATGTTTAACAAAACACCTCTGTATTTTCATAGTCATCCTGAAAGATATGATTTGCATAACCATGTAGCGCTGATTTTTACTGATTACTGCTATAAAAGTGTGAAGGGCCGGACTACAAATACCTACCCTATAATTCTGCCTAGCTTCATCTCTGAACTCATGGGTATACATTTGGGTACCACTAAATGTTTTGTAATACACTAGCGTCACCAGTGCTTTTTCAGGTTAAAAATTTAGACGTTTGCTAGCATGTTTACTACTGATATAATTTGAGTGTAATGTGGTGACAAACCAAAGCATTGCTGCAGGATTGTAAATCAGCATCTGGTTTGGCTGTGTGAGACATTGTTACAGGAAACAATGGCTGGCTTGCTCTGGTTATGTGTTACTTCTATAAATAAATGAAAAAACGTAAACTGTTTATTTGTTTTTTTTTTCCTTGGGTTCACCAATGTAGTATGGCTCATTACAGATTATGGTTCAAACACATGATACCCCAAATGGTGTGACACTAAATTTTACACCATGGGTCACCTTACAGTTAAGCAGAGACAAAGCCATAATACCTAGAAATGAAATAATTCAATTTTTTTTTTAATAAGTATTTCAACACTAGTCAGGGGCTTTTGTTAGTTAAATCCATGATGGATTCACTGGCAGTAACAGGCCAATCTGAAATACAGCCAAATGGAAATTACAATGTCTGTTCACCAAATAAATCACTGACATTGTTTAAGGTACATTCAATCACACACGCGCACGCGCACACACACACACACACACACACACACACACACACACACACACACACACACACACACACACATTTATATTTCAGATTCCCCTACTACAAAACCGATGCTACACCACTGGTTTATAGCAGGGAAGTTGAAGTCACTCATGACTATGGTGTTGGGTTGAATGGAGAGTAACACCAGTTCATTTTAGGAAGTGGTATGAATTTCCTGGGACATAGAGGGGGACCCATATCTTATAAGGATATGTTATGGGCTTATGTTGAGTTCATAGGTGTTTACCAAGCTAATGACCACAAAGGCCTTTTTAAGCCTAGCCATACACCCCAAATCTCTGACAAGTTCTGGTACCCTTGATAAGCATAAGCAGGGTCTTGGGAGTTGTACAGGGAGAAACTTGTGTATCATACTGTTCAACCAGCCCTGAGGTGTGTTTGTTTTTGACATAAATTCAGACAACTCCACCTTTTGTCCCTGCTTCTGGAGTAGCTGGCCTTAATGTGTAGAAGGCATTATAACTCTGCACTGCTAAGTGCTCTCTACAGCTTTAAACCTTGTCTCAGTAACTATACATACACCTACATTTTATAAGGTGAGGAGTGCTTGCAGTGAGTGGAGTTTTTTGTTTAAACTCTTGGCATTGACCAGTAAGACATTTAGAGTATTTTAGGTTGGTTTAGCTATGTCAGATTGTTCATCAGTTGGTAATGCCCCAAAAAGGCACATTGGAGATGGACAAAGTTTTAGCCAATATTTGAAAGCCTAAAGGGGACAGGTGCAGACCATCCCTGGGGAAAAAAGCAGGGTCTGTCAACCTCATCTACCCAGGCTGAGAAATATTGGATTCTTTTTGAATGACACTAAACACTAAGCCAATTATTAAAGTTAATTATCTTCTGTTTGTGTTATGGTATTATAGGTTCATAGGTTGGCACTACAGAAGAAAACATGTTGCTCAGTGCTAGGCTTATACTGGCCTGGGGTACAGCCCAAGAGCTCCATCATGTCCCTCTTCATATAGCCCAGGGAGATAGGTCTGTAGTCATGTAGGCATACATGAACAATGATTACGTCATACTAATACTTGTGGTTCAATGATCTGAGTTCATGCATGATCTACTGGATCCTGGCCCTGATAGGCTACTCTCCCTTACCCTCTCCTTGCTCATCCTGGTTAGTAGGACATCTATTTGCCTCACAATGGAGTCTCCTATGATCAAAACATTGGATTTCATAGTGTGTGTTTGAGGTTGATGAGGATACTTATTATAATTACTGCATCTGGGAGGACTTTGAGGGTTGGGTTTGGGTAGATTACTTTTAAGAGCCTCAGCAAATGTGGGTCTATGTGTTTGTCCTGTATTGTGTGTGTGTGCATGTGTGTGTGTGGGGGGGGGGGGGTCATGTATCATGTGGTTTGTGTGTTTCTGACAATCTGTTTGGTATTTGCAGTAGCTGTATTTGACAGGCTTGTCATTAGTGACAGTGTATAACTACATCTCTCATATACTCTAGCAGATTGTTTGATAATTAGGTGGTTGTTGGAAAACATGAGACAATTTCTACATTGCCTCAGGATGTCCATTGTTACAAAGATGGCTAAAAAGACAGCAGGAAATTGCAGACCCATTGTGTCAGGTATTTATATAGTGGGATACAAGGGTTACCTAAGGTGATATTTGAGTAAGGTTGCAATCAATGACAAAAAAAACCCTCTTAGTTCCATGCTCCTGTTTGTAATTTTCATGAGAAAGAACTAGAGTAGTTTACAACAGAGTTGCTTGGATGCTATTTGGCTAAAAAAATTTATCTTAATCTTATCTCCGGGAGCAATGTTCCGCTTTGCACAAATCTGGTGCACATCAAGCATCTACATACTCAGGAACTCTAAGGGGTACCTTTATAGGGACATTTGGGATTTTGAGCACCTGTGTCTATGAGGGCACTGCTGACCACCACTGCACAAGGAGCAGTATCAAGCAACCATGGCAACTTTGTACAAGCAGGAAGAAAAGGTAAATAAGCAAAGCAGTCCACTGGCCAATCACAGCAAGCATACTCTAAGGTTTCCTCAGTGATTCTCAGCACAGAAGAGACCAGGCCAGTCTGTACTCCTACTAGAGGGTAGTCCTAACTTTTCTAACTTAAACTGCTAAAAAGAAGCCCACATTTCAGTAAAAAAATCACATTAGAAATGCAGAGCTCAACAGTTGAATTGAGTAGCAAAAAAACAGCACTTTAAAGTAGATAAAATTTCAAACACTCTGCAAATAAAGAACAAATATAACAGCAGCATATGTGTGTGTGTGTGTGTGTGTGTGTGTGTGTGTGTGTGTGTGTGTGTGTGTGTGTGTGTGTGTGTATATATAATATATATATATATATATATATATATATATATATATATATGGGTCTACTTTGACCCATCAAAATTATGTTTTTGTTTTACTGAAATGTAATAACGCAAGTTGTTTTTCGCAAAGTGCACTTTTACTAAAATGCACTTTTGCGAAAAACAACTTAACCGAAAAAAAAAAACCAGACAAAATAAAAAAACACAACACAGCACTAAAAATATATATGCAGGGGGGCAAGTCCCCTTGCACCCCTCATACCCCCGCTACTTTTATATTCTCACTCCGAGATCGCACTACAGTGGGGAAAAGAGAATATTCCCTTATCCCCTCTGTACCATGATCTAAGCAACAGCCCCATTGCTGTTCACCGAGTTGCCTTTTCGCGAAAGTGCATTTCGGCAAAAATGCACTTTCGCGAAATAGAGCTCGCCAAATTACATTTTGGTAAAACATAATTTTGTTGGGTCGAGATAGACCCATAGATATATATATATATATATATATATATATAAAATAAATAGATCATTTCCATCCTGACTATTTCCATGAGTTTACATAGGCTATGGGTCAGACTGATGGGTATAAAATTGTTTGGGTCTAATGGGATTCCAGAAGTACTGCAGCCTATCATCAGAGTTCAGAGTTATGCTCCTATAGTATCTTTCAGTTTAATATGACTGGTTTAGCTAGTATTTCCTTGATTTATATAACTGATATCTGTCCTTGTATCTGTAGCACATTGGCATATGCTTCTGTTTATTGTAAAGTTTTCAGAAACGTTTTCTGCATGTATGCTTGCTATGTTTTGCAGGTGAATATTCACTTCACTGTTTACGGATAACATTACATTTCTAAATTTTCCTTTTTGATTTCCTAATGTATATAAAGTATATGTTGTTATATATTTTGACACGTGAGACCAAGTTGAATCTGATATGCAAGTAATGTATGTACCTTATCAAACACACAGCTGATGTTCATCATTAAATTATTATTGCAGTAACCTAAGCTACATGGATTATAACCTGCCAAGGATTTGAAAAAAGGTCAGTAATCAAAGCCCTAGGCCACTTTCTACGTGCCCTGACCACTGAAGGGCTCAAGGAGAACCACAAAAAAATCAGTGTTTGGGGGATCAATTCTTCATAACTTTATTGTTGTTGAAGTGTATTCCTCTTGCATGCTTTGAGGGATCAACAGCTGGCTAGTGCTTTTTTAATGCTGAACAGATAAGTACTCTCCTGGGGAAAACCTTTCATAAAATGTTTGCTTAAAGGAAAACTGTTATTTCTTAAGGAAAGTGATTATTGTAGCTAAGATCTGTAAATTTAAGAGACTGCCATGAGACATTTTTTTCAGAAGACTTGTTTAATTTTATGTTAATTTTTGTGAGGAAAACCTGTTAAAAAACACTCATCTGAAGTAAAGTTTACCTAGCTGTGTAACATATTGTAGGAAAAAGTGTTTTTTGAGGTTATCACTGTATTATCTTTTTACAAAATTGTGAGTTTTCCCTGTCAGGATGTTCACCTGCATACCCAGGCACTGCTAGCTGTAAATAAGGCTCATTCTCCAGCTGAACCATTGAATACGGTACTGGCTCTTCGGTTCTTCCACCATCCACAAGAAAAAAAAAACAATTCTAGGCAGCCTTTGTCTGTTAAATAGTTTTTTTATCTGCCATAGCCACTGATAGTCACATCTGGTTCCTCAGACCACATATCTTTTTTTCCTTGAATCCTTCTTGTGTCACTAGTCCTCAGGAAGCAACTAAGGACCGTGAGTTTGATATGTCTTTTGTGGCTGTTGGAGAGTCCTCTGCGGGCATAAAAGAGAACAGCTCTTTTTGGTCTCAGAGGAGGGGATGGGTAATGTTCTACCACATAGCTAGGCTAAGATACTTGATTCTAGGGTATTGCCTAAGAAAAGGAAACAGAAAGTTTCTCTGAAATTTGGACAAGGACGATTTATTAGGCTTTGCCAACAGTTTATTTCAAGCCTTCAGTTCCTTAAACTCTGATTCCGTACTGACTAGTAAAACAAATAGTTTATTCTCTTTGTTTACTGAGTCTCAGTCAGAAGAATGAGGATTGGACTGTGACTGGACTTCATCTGTTAATTCTCCTCAGGCAATTGATTCTGATTTTGAAGAAAGTGATACTTCAGACACACCACCCTCCTCTAAGAATAATTATCTGTTTCTGAATATGTTTCCAAAATGAAAGGTTTATTTCAGTGGAAACAGAGTGAAATTCCAGTATCCCAGCAAATATATTATGATTTATTAAAACTGCAACTGTTTCACTTGCTTTACCAGCATTAGAAGATGTTTTCTTAACAGCCAGCAGTATGCCTGACAGCCACAATCCTAAAAAAGACTGATAGATTATATTTTTTAGCGTAATTTTTAGTATAATTTTTATAGTTCTAAGTTTATTATTATAATTCTTCTTTTGACAAATGCTGCCTTTGTATTGTGATTTTACGTGTCTTTTTATATATTGTTAACTTTGTCACTGTTCATACTTGGAGCTTTTCTCCCCGGGCCTCTACTGAAAATGGACATATATCCAGTTAGACTAGCCCAGTCAACAAATGTAAAATAAATAAATAAATAAATATTAAAGACCTTCAGGCATATAAATACTTATTTTCTAATCCCATATCTGACCCTCCAGTGATGTCTGAGAAAAACAGGGAGGAAGAAGACTGACGGTCCAAAAATCTCCTGGAGAATGTCCCTAGCAAAACCTGACCTATATACGGAAATGGAATCTAGCTTGTAATGTTTTGGCAAAGTATGTACAGAGGACCAAGCTGCTGCCTCTAGGGTACTCATAGAGTCTACTCCTTTCCAAAAAGTTATAGAAGAAACCAAGGTCATGGTAAAATGGGCCCTAGCCCTGTCTTGGAGGGGCATATTATAAAATGGGCCCTAGCCCTGTCTGGGAGTGGCTTATTATAGTGAGTGTAAAAAAAAGTAATTGCATGAGACAACCATTTGGAAATTGTCTGTTTTGACGCAGGTTGTCCTTTTTCCTTATCTTCTGAGGAAATTAATTGTGGATTGGAATTCCTGACTGTTTTAGTTCTGTCAAGATAGTATCTGAACTGAATGTGAACATCCAGATTGTAAAGGATTTTTTTCTCCCTTGTTTTTAGGTTCTGGAAAGAAGACATGGAGATGAATAGTTTGACTCATTTTAGACTCTGAAACCAGTTTAGGCATACATGAAAGACCTGTCTCAAAGATACCCTCTCTTTATGAAAAATCAGATAATGTGGGCCCACCACAGAGCCTTTAGGTCAGATACTCTTCTTGTGGAGGTCAGACCTATAACAAACATCGCTTTCCAAGTTAAGAACCTTAATTCATCCTGACAAGCTGGTTTAAATTTTATTTTTATTTTTTATTTTATTTTACTGGATGCATGTCCATTTTCAGCGGAGGCCCGGGGAGAAAAGCTCACAGGGTAAGCAGATACAGCATTACATAATACCAGCATTACATATTACAAACAGACTATTTACAGAGATTACATAAGTAAGCAAGTTAGTTCCACAGGTTACAGTTAATCCTGAGCACAAGACAGGATTAAATTAAATTACACAGTAAACTGGTTAACAGATTTTTACACATTCTAGAGAGAGTTAGCCAGGCTTGATACATTGACATAGCCAGTTAAGTGACAAATGTTGTTTGAGTCTAGTTTTAAATTGACCTAAGGTGGAAAGTAAGGTAATATCAGCTGGAAGAGAGGTCCAGGATCTACTTACAGAGTTTGCAAAGAGAGAATCACCAGCTGTGTTATTAATTTTGCTAGTTTGAATTAGTAGTTTGTTAGAGGATCAAAGCGGTCTAGGATTGTTATGGGGGTGATAATATTTTTAAGTGCAGGAGTATTGTCCGGATTATAGAGGATTTTATAGGCCATAATCAGTTGGTTATATTAGATTAGGCTGGGTAGTTCAAGCCACCCAAGCTGATTTAGATTGATGCAATGATGTGTCCTAAAAGGCTGCCCAGTGGCAAACCTGGCAATGTGGTTGTAGCAAACTGAGAGTTTGTTAAGGACAGTCTTGTTTAAATTCAAGAGTAGAGGGGATGCATACAGAAGGGTTGAAAGAAGGTGAGAGCGAGCTATGGCAATTTTAGCTGGAGGGTTTAGGAAGGCTTTTATTCTGTAAAGTGACCCTAGTTTTTTATTGATGGTTTTGATAGTTTGGTTAACATGTAGGTCAAATTTTAGATTATTGTCTATGATGACACCTAATAGTTTTGTAGATGGGTCAGGGGAGATTATTGTGCCATCATTTGATTTTATGGTAAAGGTGAAAGCGGTAGACCTACGTGTTGGTGAAAATAACAGCATTTTAGTTTTTTTGGGATTTAGCATCAGATGATGTTCAGAAAGCCAGTTTTCTATTGTATTAAAGGTGGTCTGGGTAGCTGACCACAACTCTACTGGAGATACGGCTGAGCAAATCAGAGTAGAGTCATCAGCATATTAGATACAGCTGACTTTTGGGATGACAATATAAAGGTCGTTAATGAAGATGGAGAACAGCAAGAGCCCTAGTATAGAGCCTTGTGGTACTCCAAGGGTGTTAGGTAGAAGGTTAGAGAGTTTGTTCTGCCAGAGGACAGCCTGCTGTCGACCACTCAGTTAGGATTGAAACCACTGGTGGAGAGAGACTTAGTTTTTCCAAGACATAATTAAGACCCTAAGGAGGAACCACCTGTTTTCTAGATGTACAGATACACAAAACTCCTTTCAGAAACTAATTGGACTTGAGACTGGTCAAAAACAAGTAGACATGACCAAAACTGACCCTTATTTATACACCATTCACACAATAACACAAAGTTTGATTGGTTTGTAATTGCAAAAAGAGTTTATTTAAGAAATTACCTCAAAATAGAATTTAATACCAAGTTACTGCTGTTTCCAGAGCAGTTAGAATGAGAAGAAAAAAAACTCAGCTTACTATGGCTGTATTCAGTTTCTGTGTCATTCATCTCTAGTCTTAAGAGTGTACCAGATATTACACCGTCTTCCTGTCTCCCTCTCTCCCTCTATCAGCTCTTTCTGCAGAGACTAGCTAACTCCTGAGAGATCCATTTGGGATGTCATGACTTCCATTGTGATATTCAACCCCTTACTTGCTGCAGGATTCCACTAACCACATGCAAAAAAAAATAGTCAAGAAATGTATTTATTTATTTATTTATTTCCAGTTTGGTTACCGGGGAAGTCCACTGGGTCAACATGACCCATTTTCAGTGGAGGCCCGGGGAGAAAAGCTCCAAGAAAGCATTGTACAAGTTCAATTACAATAAAATGCAGGAGTATACAAGATAACGTTTTATTGAGAAACACAAATAAGAATTTTATTTTGCATTAGAAAAATAACTTATTAAAGAAATTATCTAAAAATGGAATTTAACACCAACCTACTGTTCCTTCCAGCATCCCATTGTATTAAGTGACATGTGACTGAATTTCACTCATACAATAATTATAGAAGTCAGTGATTATGAGGTTAGAACTGGGTCTGGGGTAAGCAATGGGGTTTTGAATTTTGCTTACTATATGGTTTACCCTTCAGATTAGTTTCGCTTTAGTGTTAATTTTAGGGTTAAATTTAGAGTTATGTTACTTCTAAGATATGGATTAGGTTTAGAGTTAGCATTACTTTTAGAATTAGAGTTAGGCTTAGGACAGTTTTTAAAGTTATTGCAAGGTTTGGGTTAGTTTTAGAATTAAGCTGAGGTTTCATTTAGGGTTAGTGTTATACTGCTGTGTACTTTCAAAAAAGATGTATGCAGACACGGTGGCTATCAGACATATGGGTTTTCAAATGTATGTTTTCCAAACTGTTGGATTTTGACCATTTTAATTCAAACCTGTATCTTACAAAACTGTACAGTGGAGAACTGTTAGAGACTGTCATTACATATGGTTACCAAGATTTCAAGTAACATATTAATAAAACACAGCACAACAAGGGGACCACACAGAAATAACAACATAAATTCCATAGTAATGAGTATAAATCCACAATTAGCAGTGAAGTTATGAAAAGTAATTTAATACCCACACTACAAATAGACAGAATTTAACAAATAAAATCAATGCACTCATTTATCAGTAAGCATTGTCTGTTTTTGATAATGACCTACAAAAAATGAGATACAACTTAAAACAATAGTATACTCCCAAACAACAAACTCCCGCATATAGCCAACCTCAACACTTGTAGCCTGAAACATGAATGAGCCAAACAGTAGCATAGCTACAAACCCACAAAGCAATGATAATAACCAAAACAGAGACATAGCTAAAGGAAAACTGTATAATACCCCATTCAGTTATTAATATTTATTACATTTTCAATGATTCTCACTCTGGTAACAGACAAAGAGATGGTATGAGGACTGTAATAACAAATTACACTAATCTCTCTTAAATATTAATAGCTATAAACAGCACAATCTCAGACACTGACCCTAACAGGCTTCTACTACAAACTCATCTTAGAAGAAAAACAAAAATATTTATTTATTTATGTACTTACTTACTTACTTACTTATTTGTGTATTTATGTATTTGTTTATTTATTTACATTTGTTTAGCAGAATAGTCCAACTAGGCCATGCAATACCCTTTTCAGTGGAGGCCCTAGGAGACAACCTTCTTGTTTACATGTTCCATAATAGAAAACAGTATATTAATTTGTATAATAAAATGCTAAATGCAAAGCATAAGAATACGTATCTTAAATTAGATGACATACAGCTGAGTATGTGTTAGAAATTGCACAAGGAAATAACACAAGAAAACACTTTACAAGATTAAAGCTAAACGTGAGAATTAAAACAATTATCTTGAAAAAACATGATATCAAAGTAATAACATTAATAAAAACATGGGAAAGATGGGAGAATATACATAATCACTGTAATACAATTTGTGCATAAATGTAAGAATAACAATATTTATAACACATTATGTTTGAGGCTTTTGAGATCAGTGGGTCAACCACTGGGAGAGTTGCAGAAAGAAACTTCTTGCTCACAAGATGACCTTTAAGTCTTTTATTGAATTGTTGGGAACTGCTAATTTGTATTAAAATGACTGGGAGGGAGTTCCATAGTTTAGCATCACATGAGGAGTAAAGAGCTTCTCTACTGGCATTGATTGACTTTTCCATGCAGATAAGAAGTTTACCTTTAGAATGCAGTGGTCTGTTTTTTCTGCTTGATAAAGGATTATATGTGCCTTTTCTAGCTGACACAATTTTAAGAGATTTGGAAACTCTATCCAATGGCGCTGTTGTAGATGTATGCAAGGGTGAATACTGTTGGGTTGATTGGTGTATCACTGAGAAACTCTCCCAGCTGGGGATTAACCCTTGCATCACTAGATGGGTAGCCAATTGGCTCACAAACAGAATGCATACTTTCAAAGTTGGAGATTCCACCTCTACCACTAGACCAGTTACCAGTGGTGTACCACAAGGATCTATGCTGGGCCCTCTAATGTTTGGAATCTATTTCTCGGAAGTCCAGCCAAAGGTAGATGGCCTGTGGCTTACCAAGTTCACCAATGATTGCAAATTGGATGCAATCATTAACTCCCCCAATGATGTTAACATTTTACAAAAGGGGCTAACACAGACAAATGATTGGGGACAACACCACAGACTAAAACTAAATGCACAAAAGTGCATTATTATCCCCACTGGTAAAGAGGAAATCCATGCAAATTACAATACTCACAGCACCCCCTAAGCTCAAACCCAGTGGAGCAAGATTTGGGAACACAGGTTGATAGCAATCTAAACTTGGATCACTATGTGTCCACACTGGTAAGAAAAGCCTTCTATGCTGCACATCTCATAAGTAAGGGCATCGCATCCAAGACTAAGGATATTATAACTTTGTACTCAACTCTCATCGGACTACTAATAGAGTACAATGCTCCCTTTTTCATATACCTCACTGGATGCCTGCAGCAGCTGGAGGGACCACAGAGGTTTCTCACCAAGAAAATTCAGGGCATCCAAAACATGACCTACATGGAAAGAGTGAAAGCCCTGTCACTGTACTCTGTATCTTATAGGCTGCTGAGAGGTGACTTGTGCCTGGCCTACAGAGCAGCCTCTGACCCTGCCCTAATGGAAATGCTGCACATCTGCAAATTAAATGAGACAAGAATTACTCACTCCAGGGATCTCATCCTAGCTGGTGACATAAACAGAACATGCTGGAGAGACAGATATATCTCTCAGAAATTGCTGCTCCTCTAGAATAAACTCCCGATTCACGTGCAGCAGAGCTACTCAATTACCTTA
Organism: Protopterus annectens; assembly: GCF_019279795.1. NCBI lineage: Eukaryota > Metazoa > Chordata > Ceratodontiformes > Protopteridae > Protopterus > Protopterus annectens. Next base: position 748,715,813 of record NC_056737.1, on the reverse strand, counting down.
TTCAAGTGCAATCTAGACAATTGGATGGGAGATCGTAAATTCACCCTGGAGGTGGCACCTATGTCTCTCATGGACAAGGTAGTCAGTGCTGATCATAGACTCTCTATGCAAATAATGACCATCTAATCAAGGTTAATTAGGGAACACAGGTATAACATGGCTAGGCTTGTAAAGGCCCTAGGGTCATTAGTCTAGTAACCTCCTATGAACCTATGGTGGAAATTTAACAACTTATTGTAGCTCTGCTCTAACTTATTTGGTAGGGTAGTATTAAGGTTAGTTAATGCTGGAGATGCATAAAGAATGTTTGGAAGCAGGAATGCAAACGTAATAGATAGATGGGTTTTTGATTTAAGAATAGTCTGGCATTATAAAAAGACACAATTATTGATGAATTGTATTAATGATAGTAGATATATGAGTACTGAACTTTAGATACTCATCAATAGTAACTCCAAGGAGCTTAGTGGTGGTAACTAAATGTAGATCATTTGAGAGGAACTGATAAAGTGTTCTGTAAGATCAGCCAGTCACTTTAGGGGTGAATGACATATGGTTTTTTTTTCACATGTAGGTGGGTAACGCTGAGATGGTTTTCAGTGGATGGATATATAGGATTCTTGAGTTATAGTCAAGAGATCCACAGATAAGGGGACAGAATAAATGGCAGAGGAGTACTCTGCACATTGGACAATTATTGATTGGCCACTAGCCATGTGTATGTTATTGTCCACAATGTTAAACAAAGGTGGACCAAGTATGGAACCTTGGGAAGGACCAGTAGTTACAAGCAGATATTCAGAAAAATGTATCATGCTGTTTTATACACTGCGTTCTTCTACTCTGGTAACTGCTGAACAATGGGTGAGTGTTTGAGTATACATTAAAGTTGTTCAGAGTTTGGATACATTTTGAATGTGATACAATGTCAAATGCCTTTGATAAGTCTAGGAATAAAGTTTAACCTGTTTGTCCTTCATTTCTGTTTTGATTAATGGTGTTTAAAGATGACAGTAGGGCTGTGTCTGTTCTGTGGATGGAACAAAAGCAATGTTGATTTGAGGTTAGAAGTTTGTTATCCAAGATATATTTCATGAGTTGAGAATGGGTATATCTTTTAAGCACTTTAGACAGATGTGGGAATACAGAAGTAGATCTGTAATTAGATAAATCAATTGATTTGCCACCTTTGTGAGTGGGTAGTATAAATGTTTGCTTCAATAATGATGAGGCATATGACTGTATGACTGTTTTGTTGATTAGAATGGAAGCTGGAAGTGCTATAGATTGGACTGCTATATTCAAATAGTCTGCTGGAAGGTAATCAGCTGCTAGTGTTCTGGGTTTTAGTTTCCACAATAGTTTTAATAGTGCCAATTAATATTGGTTGAAGGAAGAAGACAGCAAAACTGGTTATGGACGCAGGTCTTGTAGAAGAGTTAGGGGGCTGAACTTTATAAGGGAGATAACATAATTCATGATGTAGTTACTAAATTTAGTGGCAGTAATAAAAACTTTTTTATGGGGCTAATGTTTGCATTGTGTACTATTACAATGTTTCAGAAGTTTATTTATGTCTGACCAGAAGGACTTAGGATTGCCAGAGTAGGCCTCCTACAGTATATTACAGCAATTCTTCTTGCCTGCATTGATGAATGATGTGAGTTTTATAGGTGCCGATATGTTTGGCAGTTTTGTTGCATTTTGTTTTTGTGCCACATTTTCTAGGCTTTATCTCTTTGATGTAGGATTTTCTTTGCTGAGTAAATTAATCCAGGATGCTGGGTTAGCTTTCACTCGTTTCTGTTGAGCTGGAGCTTGAGAATTTAGGGTAGAAAGGGAGATAGTAATGCAGAAACAGCCTTGTCAATTGGGAGATATTTTAGGGGATTCCAGTTACACTGTGACAAAGTATGTCTAAAAGTTTCCATATTGAAATTACTGAGATTTCCCACTGTGTAATGAGTAGTGTTTTTATGTGTTTTAGAGCATTGATGAAAAGCATATAAGGGGTAATAGTCTCTGAGTTAACTGGATAGTGCCATAGATTGAATTATTCTATGAGGAGCTGACATACTTCTCAAATTTTTACCACAAAAAATCTGGACAAAGCCTGACAGAATGGGGTGACAAAGGCCCAAAAACAGGGACAGATTTTAAATATTACTCTTATAAACATAGAAAGTTACTAAAATAACAGGATTTGATTTAACATGCATTTTTCTGAAGGATATGAATTCTGAAACTCAGATGTATATCATTATTTATTGACTTCAAGTCCTTATATCATCCCAGTGATTTGCCACAAAAATACAAATTTTAAAAGGAACAGACCAAAAATATGAGACAAAAATCTGTACATTTTGCAAAAATCTGGACAGTTGAGAAGTATGGGAGCTGATGTTAGTATCCAGTCAAGGGTGGAACTTCTGTCTCTAGCTTTATTATATCTTTCCCCTGCACCGCCTTAGCAATGGGTGCAAACCCTAACGTTAACACTGCCCCATCCCTCAAAGCTAACCCTATGCCTTACCTTCATGAAAACATTCCCATAACACTGCCACTACAAAAGACACACTTGGACACAAATACATTCACAAATGCACACAAACAACACTATCCCATGGATACAATAAACTCTGTGTATGCTTAGCGCAAAGCCTACACAGAGTTATATGTTTTTGCAATAAGCAGCAGAGCTAATTGCATACACATGCAGCACATCATGCTTACACTAATACAAGCACAGTTCAGTGTCCAGCAACAGTGTTGCTGGCCAGGAAACAATGTAAAGCAGTGTGAACATCTGCAGACATGCAGACATGGTTACCTACAGACAAACTAGTTATGTGGGATTGTGCAGACAGCCACATTGATGACTAGGGTTTAATATAAGGCAATGCATAAAGTTCTGACACAGAACTGTATTATAATCAGCATTGTAACCTCTCTGCTGGAAACATGTTTTTTACTGTGTAATAGCAACCCGATGCTAAATATGTGTTTTTAATGTGTTTTTAATGTGTACATGCATCTAAAGGTCTACTGTCTTGTGCTATGTAGCTGTTGGCCTCACTACCGTTTATGCTGTAAATGGCTCAGTCTTTCAGTGCAGACCTAACCATCTACGTTGCACTCTGAACTGTACTATAAGCAGCTCATACTGTAGTGATACAATACTGGGAGAAGGACTGTATTTGTTTTATTATTAGCATACCAAGCGTGCAACATACAAAGCGTTTATGCTGTAAACGGCTCTGTTTTTTCGGTGCATACCCAGCCATCTACGGTGTACTCTGAACTGTACTATAAGCAGCTCAAACTGTAGTGATATAATACTGGGGTAGGGCTTTATTTGTTTATTAATAAACCAAGTGTGTTATCTGCCCGCATGCAGTAATTTGTCTGCAAGGTTGGATCAGTAGTCACATAGGTATTTTTGGGGGGCTTTAAATGCACAGCTTCACTGTGATAGCGTCAGCTGCCCTGCTATCACGCACTTTCTAATTATCTGGATGTACATTGGGCTTGTTATACTGTCGGTGGCTGTTCCAAGCTGTTCTGTGGGATACTAGAATAATTCTTAATTTACACATGGTTACACAATAGTTGATAGCCTAGGACAGTGGGATTATGGGAGAATCATGCTATTTCCTTACTATATGTAAGCCATTCATCAGTTGCTAGACCAGTAACCATGATCTCTGCCTAGATGTCAATATAATTGCAACAGGGTCTTTAACAGACAGAAATAAAGCAATCACATTCAGGTAGTCAAACAATTATTTCTTTTTCACTCTGCTACATATGCCCTAATGGCCTCCTATTGCTTTAAACTGCATAATCCTCAACTACTGCCTATTACTAGAGATATTATACAGTATGGTTATAGATATTTTATGCAAAAGCTTGGTTCACTCCTACCTTGCTACTTCTATCACTAACTGCTTATAAGTATTATCACTGCATTTGTTTCTTAAGTAAAGTGTGCTAATAGATATTGGTTCATTCCTGCCTTACTACTTATGTCACTGAATGCTTACAATTGTTATTACTGCATTTTTCCAAATGTAAATGTGTTACTAGATATTGTATACTGCATTGATACTGTAAACTGCATTTAACCAAATGTACTAAGTGTAACCAGATATCTAACTAGATACAATGTACTAGATTTACTAGATTTTAAATAATGAGTAAGCTATTACACACTCCACCAGTGTACTGGGGTACATAGCTGATGCTGGTATAATTTGTCCTAGTAATAGACACCCACTTACTATTCCTACAAACTTAAGAAATGCGTTGTTGCTAACATGTTGTATCTTGCAGTCATCTGTTTTGTTTCCTGTATTAACTACAATTGTGCATCTGCTGTTCTCCCTATCCAATTTATTTGCACCCCTTCTACACCTTCTACCTTCTATCAGTCTTCTGACTATCTTTACACAGCCAAGTAACTCTCTCCTACTCTCCCCACTTTCACATCCTTATATTCTCTCCTACTAAGTAATTCTTCCATTTTCTGTCCCATCTTCCCACCTTCCAGCTGTATCTACTACTTCTAGCATTGTTATTCACTACTGTAAGTCTAATATCTCTCCCCACTAATCCTGCTGCCCTGCTCTAACATGAGTCTCCTCTCTATATGTTTTACAGGTCCCTGACTCCTAAAGCTATCAGGCTTGTATAACCCCAGCCAACCCATGAAGTTCAGTCCTATCCAGAATACTGCTCAATTCAAGTAATCCCTCTACAGCAACAGTAATTGAACATATGTTCTGTGTTAATAAGACGCACTCCTGACTGTATTGCACTATGTTTGTGTCCCATTGAGTACTGTTACTGGTCAGCTAAATATCATTCCTGTGCACCACCCCACAGGTGAACGTTAATTGGCCTTTAGACTAGACAACCATCTCCCTATCCCTCTGACCTCTCTTTACCCCAGCTCTCTCCCTTACCCTCCTATCTTCTACAATATCTCTCCTCTCACTTGCCTAACTCTCTTCCTTACCTTCCTATCTTCCACTGTATCTCTCCCCCTACCTCCACCTCCTTCTCCAAACTATTCTCTCACTTTCATCCTCTCTCACCTAGACTATAGCTTCACCACTTCAGACCTTCTGCCCCCTGTCTTGCCTGATTTCTCCCCACCCTCCATAGTCTAACTCCAGACATCCTATGCTCTTTCCCTCCACATAGATGTAGGCACAATGTCTCTTTCTAAGTAAACTAAATAGCATTAAGTTAGGAGCAAAATAACTTTTCCATGAAAGTAAATTGATAACCAGCCAACTCTATTGCATAGAGCTCTAGTAGCTGATTGTTTTACAGAACTGCTGCTGCTCCTAAGTGCTGCCCCGCTCTGTTCACTGTGCTCACTTCACTCCCCTACCCTACCCCCATTCCCACACACCCCTATTTCAATTAAACTTATAGCAGCTAACCACTCCCCTGTTCACACACCCAATCAATCAGTCAAACATACAATTACTCACCCACTCAAACTTAACACACCACACCTTGACACCAACTCCCTTAAGTGGACTAACACTTAGTCAACAGCCCCTACCTACACTCACCACTACCTTCCCATTACTAAAGATAACACAAAACTAGACATAACAAATCAATAAAATGACTCTACTAGAAATGAAGGTAGCATTCTACACATTCATCATGCTTGTTCTTCTTTTACTATCCAGTCTTACATCCTACCACACACAACTTCATCACACCTATCCAACCCATTGGCAAACTGAAACCATAGCTAATACACCTCAATTGAAACAGTTCCCCATATCACCATCTGACCTTACCCAAACCCATCAATTCTCCAACACCAGTAATAAACCAACAAACAAAATCAACCCCCCACGTATCCCAGAAACAATATAAAATAATGCAAAAACTACTTAAACTCTACCTATATCTAACTCAGAAACTCACTTGTTGTGGAGATATACACCCCAACCCAGGACCAAATTCTTCACTCCATACAGACCTTAACCAACCAAACCCTCTGTATAGCAGGCCCACCTCTTCCCTTTTTCTCTTAAACATTAATGTAAGAAGCATACTCAACAAAGTTCAAGACTTCCATGCCCAACTGGCTCTATATAAACCAGATTCAGCCATACTAACAGAAACTTGGCTTAGACCAGAACATCATGATAATGAAATTACACCCCCTGGCTACAGTATTATATGGAAAGATAGGCAAGGAAAAAAAGGAGGAGGTGTAGCTATTCTGTTTCAAAATAATCTCACGTTGGAACAGCTTAAGTTCAGCTCTCAAGACATCAACAGTATAGAACTCATCCTAGCTAAATTAAAACTAAACTCTTGCAAGCACATAGTAATAGCAGGTGCCTACATCCCACCTGGAAACAACATTGACACTATGGAAAACCTATTGCATTGGCTGTTTACTACCCCTCCACATGAGACCATACTCTTAGGAGATTTTAACATTGACTGGACTGACTGTGCCAAATACAACCCCACTACTCATATTAATCTTCACGGCTTTACCCAAATCATAGACATCCCCACAAGAGTAAATAAAAAAAAACAAACGACAATCCATCTTAGATTGGATACTTCTATCTGACCACACATTAGTGCACCAATCAGGCTGCCTCCCAGACAAATTAAGTGATCACCAGCCAACCTACCTTATTAGGAATAAATCCCAAAAATCTCACCAACCCATCCTTAGAACAGTTCACAACAAAAAGAAATTCAAAGCCAAGGACCTAAACAATGAACTAAAACACTGTGACTGGTCTCCCCTAAAACACCTGTCACTAGAAGAAGCAGTAGACTACTTCAACTCAACCTTTCTCAAAATCCTAAACCATCATGCACCATCCCGAACCATCAGAGTTAAGACTAACTATGCCCCTTGGCTAACAAACAAACTAAAACCATAATGAAGGATAGAGATAGAGCCTGGAACCAATATCATAAACGGAAAACCACTACCACAAAACAAATCTACCTAGCTGTCTGGAACAAGGCCAAAAAACTCATCAAAATTGATAAAACTAATTACTACAAAACCTTACAAGAAAAACATGCCCACTGCCCTCAGAAATTCTGGACCTCGATAAATAAATTACTTCACCCAAGTAAAACCAGCACTCCCACACCCATAGTACCATCCAGTAATGAGGACATCCCCACCCAATTCAACAGATTCTTCACAGAAACAGTCCTAGCCCTATCTAATACCCTAAATAGCACCCCCAACCCCACATCTTCTCCCACCCTTTCTACCCCTATTAAGCAAAATAATCCCTCTAACTTTTCATTCTCTCCAGCACCCACAAAATTTATTACTAAACTCCTCAAAACGCTAAAACCCACCACACTGACAGCTGACAAACTTCCTGCAGATTTCCTTCAACTCTCAGCTGAAACCATATCTTATCCCATATCTGTCCTCATAAATAGATCCATATCTGAATGTAAAGGACCTAACCTGTGGAAAATATCCCATGTTATCTCACTCCACAAAGGCGGCAACTCCCTAGAGCTCACCAACTACCCCCAATCGCTATTTTATCACCATTATCAAAAATACTAGAAAGAGTAGTACATTCACAACTAATGTTAATACCTCCTACAAAATAACCTTATATCATTATCTCAATATGGCTTTCGGCCCTCCCATAGTACCATGGCAGCCCTACTCTCTTACACCAACATAGTCAACACCTATAGAAACAACGGACAGTTTGTATCCTCTGTATTCTTAGACTTATCAAAAGCATTTGATATGGTCAACCACAGCTTGCTGCTCAAAACTCTATCTAACCTTAACCTTACCTCCCCCACTATATCGTGGTTCAACAGCTATTTATCAGGCCAACAACAAGCAGTTCTGTGGCAGGACATACTATCCTCCCTCCTACCAGTATCCATAGGTGTCCCTCAAGGTTTGATTCTTGGTCCTTTACTATTCTCCATATTTACAAATCAGATAGCTGTATCCTCCCCCTCTGCCTCTATAGTTCAATATGCTGATGACACTACTATCATATGTGCCGCCCCAACCTTAAGCAAACTACAAACAATAACGCAACACAACTTTACATTGGCTGAAGCATGGTTTTCTAGCATTAAACTTATACTCAATCCCAAAAAACAAACCTAATTCTCCTCACTCCTGGTAGATCTTATGCACTAAACCATGTTTTCAGCATAAATTCCAAAGATAATACCCTAATCACCCCTACATCACACACCAAACTCTTAGGAGTAGTAATTGATAACAAACTTAAATTTGACATACACATAGCCCAAACAATCAAAAAAGTGCACAAAAAGCTTGGTCTATTGTATAGGAACAGGCAATTCATGACCAACCATACCAAAGCCACTATTGCTAGAACTCACCTACTATCCACCCTACTGTATGCCTCTCCAATCCTGATGAATCTTTGCCACAGTGAACAAAACAAAATGACAGCTTGCTATAACAAGATTGCCAGGTTTGCTACAGGTGCCTCTAATAGGGACCATCACTGTTGTTCCATCAAACAGCTCAAATGGCTTGAGTTCCCCCATCTACTTCTTACCACACAGCTCTCAACAGCCCACAAACCATACTACCTCCCTGACAAACCCCCCATACTACAAAATCTAATACAACCCTACACCACCACCTGAGTCTTAAGATCAACAGACCAAAATCTCATAAATATCATCAAACATAAAAATGAAGCTGGTGAAACTCTCTTTGCCTCTACAATAGCAAAAACCTGGAATTCAGTTCCAAATCACATAACTTCTACAAGCTCTGCCTCACAATTTAAGAAACTACTCAAAACCCACTATTTTAGCAACTGGCTGTGACCATGTGACTCCCCAGGCTAATCCACTATATTGCAGTCATACAAGGATACTGTCAAGAATGACTCAGTACTGCCTAGCCTCTAGATTTCTTTTCTTTTCTAAAAATGCTTTATTCCAATGGTAGTGACTTATATATTTGTAACTAATTACTAAATACATTCCTATATGCTAGACGTTTGCCTTAAAAACACAGCTATGTGATGTACATAAGCATGTTGAAGCAATGTTAGATATTATTTTATGTGTCCATTAAGAATACAGGGCTGTTTCTTATAAATTTATCTGTTTAGCAATTGTTTTAAGTGGAGCTTTTCTCCCCGGGCCTCCACTGAAAATGGACCTGTGTCCAGTCGGATTTCCCGGTCATCAAATTTAAAATAAAAAAATAAATAAAATAAATAAATAAATAAAATTATAGGAAAATTTAGTTAGTGCTGATTACTGTGCAAATCTGTTTTAAGCATACTTAATAAACGTTTTGGGAGTAATCAGCAAGGGTACATATACTGCATTATAAGTAATTATTCTGGGGAATTTTGTGTATTGAAAAAGGCTGCAGACATGAATTGTAGGAATGATGACAGGGGCAGAGGACAAGTGAAGCATGGTAATGTAAAGCAGATAAGGGCATATCAATGTAACACAGTTGTAGCATGAACAGGAATCACATTTCTACATGATACAGTAGGTACTGCTGTTTACACCTTCAGTCTGGGTATAGTCATATCATCACACACTTATTGTATATTATGTGACTCTTACACAAGGTCACATATCAGTGGAGATGATTGGTTGTGATATAAGCATCCTGACATGATCACTGGAGAGGACATTTATCAAGGATGGTATATACTCTAGGGGGTATATGCATATTGTGAAGATGTGCAAAATGAGTTGCTTGAATATGAATGTAATGTCAGCATAGGTCTCAACCAAGTGGGACACATAGCAACAGGCTCATGGACAACAGTAGACAGAAGCACGTACAGTCATGGATAATATCGAATAATAACACCAGTCATCTGTGTCACTGGCATAAAAATTTGTGATTGTGAGTTAGTATACATGTTCTACATGAGCACATTTGTACAACTGTTATGATTTGTCAGTAATCTATAAGGGGAATCAGAGCACACCTTCCTCAATGACTAACACCTTTCAGAGGTGTTAAGAGGGACACTCTTACACCTGTATTTTAAATTACGATCAGATCTGGATAGTTGACAGGATTGCATGGCACATATATGCCATAATCCACACTTGCACAACTGTAAACCATGTCATCAATGTTGTCAATCAGGTATGCATCACAGGAACACGTATCACACATGCAAATTGTATAACACCTTGAAGGGAGGTCTGCAATGTCAACTCCTAATGGTTATGCAGCAAAGAGAATACATAGGTCTGCCTGAAAAGATGTGTGGTAGCTCAATGTGGCAAAAGTGATACACTTAAGTAAATCATCCCTGGAAGATGTGTTTGGAGGCACATGCAAAAGTGTGCACAGCACTCAATTACTGCTGTGATAAGGGTTGAGAACAATGGGACTATAATGCCCTCTGATCTGGATGTTCTTCTCATACTCAGAAGTTGAGCTACATGCAATGGATTAGTCATCACTCTGGGCACATGCTGGTGGAAGTTCCACATCCTATCTACCCTAGTACACAGGTCACATACTACTGGGTCTGATCATAGGGGTGTGCTGTTTATGTTGTAATTAGCTTTTGTATTTGTTTTCATAAAGGTAATAATCCTCCCCCATGACTTTGTGTATAGCCACTGTGTCTCCATGGCTCTGGAAACAATCCTTTGCGTGTGTTAATACTGTCTGCATTATACTAATACAAAGCTTGGATTCTGTGATTGACCACAATTTGCAGTATCCAAAAAGCTGGTTAAATTCAGGATGTTTAAGTCTGTCTTGGCATCTGAGACTTAAATAATGAATAGGAAAGGTCATAGTACAGAGTCCTGAGGTACAGACCTGGTTACTGGAGTCTAGATAGAGTTGACTTCACACACTTCAATATAATGTGCCCTGTGATCCATTTCTCTATCCACTTACTTAGGTGTTTATGCCCACTTGAGATAGTTTATCTTTTATATCTGAGTGTGGATTTGTGTCAAATGCCTTGGCCAGGTCAAGTTATGCAGGATGATAGTGTTTTCCTCATGCATGCCCCTGGTGACGTTCTTGAAGACATCAAACAGATTTAACAGACATAATGTAGCCTTAACAAATCAAACATGGGTTTGGTACACAGTTGAGAGATTACCTGTGTCCTTTTTGATAAGGTCCATGATGACTCATTGGTCTGCCTCACAAATGAGGAGAGTCAGGATTATGCGTCTCTAAGTCCATGCATCATGTGATGTCCCCCTACCCCCACCCCGTTCAGATGGATGATTGCTGCTGTACACCCTTCTACAAGAAAATAGGCTGTCTGGAGGCTATGTCTAAATAGGGATCCAACTCTGTCTGCAGGTCAGGTTTTATGTCAAGTTATAGGCAACCTGGAATATTGTCAGGGCCCATTGATTCTGTGTTATTAACCATAGAGAGCACACAGATGAGCTGCTCTCATGAGAAGATAAACTGAGTAATGTTTGCATGTATACCCCAATACCATAAACAATAACCGTAACAATAATCACATATCCTCAGCCCTCTTCTTGGATCTTTCCAAGGCATTTGACATGGTTGACCACCAACTTCTGATTCACACCCTGCAAACTTTCTGTCTAGATTCTAAAGCCCTTCAATGGTTTAAGTCCTACCTCAATGGGGGACAGCAGGCTGTTCTTTGGCAGAACAAGCTCTCTAACCTACTACCTAACACACTTGGAGTACCACAAGGCTCCATACTAGGGCCCCTATTGTTTTCCATCTTTATTAACGACTTGTATACTGTCATCCCAGATGTCAGCTGTAACTAATATGCTGATGACTCCACCCTGATTTGCTCAGCTACATCTCCTACAAATTTATGGTCTTCTACCCAGTCCACCTTTAATACTATAGAAAACTGGCTCTCTGAACATTGATTGATACTAAATCCCAAAGAAACTAAAATGTTGTCATTCTCACCAACACAAAGGTTTGCTGCTTTTACCTTTACCATAAATGCAAATGATGGCACAATAATCTCCCCCGACCCCTCAACAAAACTATTAGGTGTCATTATTGATAATTACCTAAAAGTCGACCTACATGTAAACCAGTCGATCAAAACCATCAATAAAAAACTAAGGTCACTTTACAGAATAAAAGCCTTCCTCACCCCTCCAGCCAAAATTGCCATAGCTCGCTCTCACCTACTTTCAACACTTCTACATGCACCCCCCCCCCCCACTCTCTAATCTAAACAAGACTGTACTTAATAAACTCTCAACCTGTTATAATCACATTGCCAGGTTTGATACTGGCCTGCCTATTTGGATTCACCATTGCATCAATCTTAACCAGCTTGGGTGGCTTGAACTACCCAGTCTAATCCAATATAACCTACTGATTGTGGCTAATAAAATCCTTTATAATCCGGATAATACTCTGGCACTTAAAAATCTTATCACACCCTATAACAATCCATAACTGCTTCGATCCTTGAACAGACTATTAATTCAGACAATCAAAATTAATAATGCAGCCGGTGATTCCCTCTTTGCAAACTCTGCAGGCAGAGCCTGGAACTCACTTCCAGATGATATTACTTTGCTCTCCTCCCTAGCCCAATTTAAAACTAGACTCAAACAACATCTGGCACTAAACTGGCTTTGCCACTGCAACAAGCCTGGCTAACTCTTATCAAGAATGTGAAAAATCTACTGTTGAACTTACCCCTGACTGTCACCAGGGAGTAACTCTAACCTATTGAACTTGTCCATTCATGTTTGCTTATGTATTATTTGTCTATACCATATTTGCAATATGTTTTCATTATTTTATTGTATCTGCTTACCTTGGAGCTTTTCTCCCTGGGCCTCTGCTGAAAATGGACCTGAATCTAGTCGGACTATCCCAGTCAACAAATGTAAAATAAATAAATAAATAAATAAAATCAGTACTTTGGCTGATGGCCAGTGGCAATAGGGGGAGACAAACTGTCACCTAGCAGATTGTCTAATTTCTTCAGTTGAGTAAGGCTGGTGGCATCCACAAACAGCTCTGCATTTAGTTGTGTATTTTCCTTAACATTTCACACTTATTTAAATAAATGATTTATGGCAACACCTCCAAATACGCAATTTGTTATGTGTCACATGCCACACAGTGGTACTGTTCACACAGTCATAAGTCTAGCAATGTCAGGTAATTACATCAATTGCACAAAATATGCCTATATGTTTTTCATTGGAAGGCTGTACTTGAGTGGCCTGATACCATGTGTGGACACATTACAAATGAGTTTGTAGTGGCTCATGCAGAACAGTTGCTGACACAAATGCTGAAAGTCACTCAATGGTGCTGGTAATCACCTCAGTAATCCTTTGGAATAGCAACACAGTTGTGCATACAATGAATTCTACAAGGTTGCAATTAAATCAAAACGTGATATTTTTGTGTGTATCACAACATGTTCATGAAACAAGACTTATGTGCCCATGTAATCAGTGCGAATTTATATTGATGTATGTCACGGGGTATTTACTGATAGTAGGAGTGCACATGCACACTTGTGTCACTGTGATGGTTGAATGAGAGCTGCGTAAAATGTTGAACTGCTCCACTACAAAAACACATGCCTTACTAAGCCAACAATATACATAGCGTCATCCCAGGTCAACAGTTCTCAGGAGGTATATTACTACTGCTGTTATGGAATGAACATGTAATCAAATGTCAGCAGCAGGCATCAGTAACTTACCTAACAACACAGATTGTAAAACCCTCTTGTAGGCCTATCATACATCCACACCTCAACATAGCACTTGTTGATGACAGCAACATTGATATGTGAAATGTTTAAAGCATCATAGGATATTAGTAAGCTAACAGGCAATGCCACATAAATTCCATATATCTATAAGATGGAAGATGGTAAGACTATGTGTGTATGTGTGTTTTGTTTTGATTGCAATACATAATGCCACTGTCTGTATGTGACGTGCACCACACTATGACAGAATTAGCAATCACACATGCAGTGGTCTGGAGATGGCTTGCAGAGGCTTATGAAGTGACTCTGCTTCATGATGAGTTAATGCATATTTGACATGAGGACATCCGCCACTCCTCTGCAGGAAGGATGTCATGTGGCCAGATGAAAAAAGAGGATGGTAAATGCAGGGGGCTACATTAAAGGTTCTTCTAAGTGGTAGTGAAATGAATAACAATTCACAAGATCATACAATGACCGTAATGTACCACCATCTACTAACACAGCTGTAGACTGGGTCTGATTTGAGCATTACACCTATGTAGGTATAGAATATGACTTCCATACAATATAACACTAGCACCACCACATATGCCTGACTTTAACACTGTCACATTGCACTTTATGGAGTATGATAGCATCATTGTATGCTAAGAAGAACATGTTGGAAGGAGTGTCTGACATGTATTTGGAGTCACATCTCGGTGCAAAATTGTCTGAAAAGTAATACTTGAAAATATACACACTCAAGTTGCCTGCTCTCAGATTAGAACTTTTAAATATCTAGGTTGAGAAGTTTGAGAACACAGCAGTTAATGTTATTGCCACAGTACAAGTTTGACGTGAGTACTGTCAGAGTGCATGTTATACAGGATGACATCATAACTGTATGTTACAAGATATTCTGAAGAGTGCCCGACACAGCTGTGGACTTGCATGCCATTCTAAAATTGTCACCCTACTGATAGCTGAATGCACACACAAACCAGTTTACTACGATGAGAGTAGAACTCCTCCCTAACTATATTAAGAGCACAGTATTTAACACAAGCACCACAGCAGAACTGTGGCTTTTAGCATGTCAGACAACACTTTATAGCTGATAACATCAGCAGTGTCTGTTTGTGAGAAAATGTTGTCAGACCTGTATGAAAGGGGTATGTAAGCATGTATGACTGTCAACATATTTGCTCTCCATAAAACTGGATTACTGAAAGTAAGATACAGACTCAATGCTGTTATGACTACACACACACACACACACACACACACACACACACACACACACACACACACACACACACACACACACACACACACACACCAGTTAACTGCAGTAAGATTAGAACCCATACCTATCTAGGCAGACCAGCTACAGAACTCAGTATTTAATGCAAGCACCACGGCACAAGTCTGACTTTTACAATGCTGCTGGACAAATTATAGTGGACAACATCATCATTGCATGTTTGAGAGATGATATTGGGAGGCCTGTATGAAATGGATGGGTATTTCTCCATGGGACTGGATTGCTGACAGTAGAGTACACAATTACACTTCTCTGACTAGACACGCACACACACCAGTTGACTGTAGTGAGATTAGAACCCCTACATAACTAGGAACACCAGCTAGATAACTCAGTACTTAACACAGGCACCATGACACGAGTCTGAATTTTACAATGCTGCTGGAAAATTTTTACTGGATCAGATTCTCATTGTACGTTTGCAAGAAAGATGTTATGAGGCCTGCATAAAATGGCTGGGCAGCCATGTATGACTGTCAGGATATTAGTTCTGCTTGGAACTGTATTGATGATAGTAGAATACAGACCAATGTCCCTCTGCCTATGCACACACACTTACATATACATAGAGACACACACACAATGAGGCTGCTGTGGTAAGTTAGCAGACATGTAAGTATTTTTGTTCCCATCTGCAAAACACAGTAGTTAATGATTGCAACACTCCTGAAGTAGGTTTTTGCCTTGTCAAAGTGGTATTTATAAATTATCCCATCCTCATTATATGATGCGGGTAACATATCCTGTTATGAGAATGGTGTGCAAATTGTGACTGTACTATTTCCTGTTGTGTTTTCAGTGTGCAGGTATACTTTAAGAGACAGCTTGTCAAACTAGATGCAAAAAGCTGTCAGGAATGCATGTAGCAGAAATGAGACATATGCAGCTGTTTCCCAGTATGCTGTGTACATTGCACACTTATTGTCGCATACAGACACACGCATTTTTGTGATCAGCATGGATGCAACTGTGCATGTACGTGTGTTTATATTTGTGAAAAACAAATGTCCACATTTATACATGTATAAGACAATATGAATGTCTATTGTCATTATAAAGGTGTACATAGTATCTAACGATGCAGTTTTGTTATTTATTTCTGTAATGTAGTTGACATTTAGGAACTAGTACCGACATACCAAGTTTCAAGTGTATGGGTGCAGATAACACATGTTTGTTTCTGTTTGTTTGTGTCTTTCGGCTTTTCCCGGTTAGGGGTCGCCACAGTAGAACTCAGGTCCGCTAATGATTGGCAGTTGATTTTTACATACCAGCTTGCCACGCCTGATGCACGCCCATTCACGCATGTTTCCACGCAGAAGACGATCTACATGAGAATCGAACCGGACAGCGTCTTACTGTGAGGGGTGCAGATAACACATGACTTACTTTAAATATGTGTTCATCCAGTAGAAATTGTCTTCCCTTTGGTTGTGTTTTTACATGGATTTTAATGGGATGAAGACTAACTGGGCAGTAACCATAAATACTACCTGCTAATAAGCACTTTCCATAGCGTACTGCTGAGCAACTGGTCTGCATGATTAATGGCAAACTGCGCTTGAAAGATGCACATTTTGGACTCCTGCTTGAAGATGAAAAGTACTTATCCATATTAGCTATAGTAGACACAGCTAACACATATTATGGTATTCATAACTAGTTCATCCGAAATGTTGTGTCATAAATTGTATAACATTAACAAAGTATTTCTACTGCTTTTCCCATTTCTGTATAGTTAAGTGATGAGCAAAAGTGGGTCTCTGCTTCACTCAGAAACTTACAAGAGTTTTATTGGTTCACTTTCCTCTACACAAACATGCTAAGCAGAGAGGTGCAGCAGTCATCACTTTTGCCAGTACACAATGGAAAAAAAACACTTGCTGCCTAGCTATCTCTGTAACAGCAGCTGCAACAGCAGTGAGGTCTTATTTTGAGCACAGATGATACAGGGCTTGAATCCAGCTCAGTCTTTTTTAAATATGTATTCATAATGTAATTAAATAATTACATGTGATAATTTTGCACATGTGAGAGTGACTGACTACAGTGAAGTACTGTATAAAACAAACACTACTTAATTGATTTATGTCAACAGTACACATAAGGATTTGCATGTTTATACATTCATTACTCTAAATAAATTTATATGACATTTTTAATATGAGTGCCCTTACTCTACTTTAACTGTGTGTTTCCTTAGAGCAGCAGGTTTAAGGAGCATTGCATGGAGGTAACTGCACCATGCCATAGGGCATGTAGAACCATTCACAGTCACTCGGCAGTAGTGCTCGATGCCAAACTCTACTCAAACACAGATGCCAAAACGTGAAGGGCTTCATTGGAGAGTTATATGTGTGGTGTGTGATTCTATTTTTTGACCAGATTAATGCTGTGAAAATGGGGTAGATTATAAAGTGGTGAAATGAGGAGCAAGCAGGGAGAAGAACAAAGGGGAAGCAATTTAGAAATGTGTAGGAGGGAATTAGGAAAGAACCATAGCTATCCACTTCATTAGCAATAGAAAAATGAACATCGATAAAATATTGGATGAATTTGGTATTCCATGAGGCTAAATCCGTCACAGAGGGAGGCATGGAAAATGGTGTATGAATTTATACTAACATAATCACACAGCAGTCAAACCCCCTACTTGGGGGCTCTGCATAGATGGGCTTTGTATATAGTTACTGAATGTAGAGGAATTTCTGTTTGTACTTTTCTTTTTGACATGCTGTTTGATATGATTTGTTAAGATATGATTAAAAATCAATAAAAAGAATTTAAAAAAAAAAAAAAAAAATATTGGATGAATTTGGACTGTCAACTCAACACAGATGGCTGACAACAATGCAGTAATGTTGTATAGTCAGTTAGACTGAATCAAGCGTGATGCATTGAGAAGACACATGTGCAAAGTGGAGAGCTAGGTATGGTAAGATTTTTTTGACAGGTGTCTATTTTTGTGTTTTCACTTCACTACGAGAGGAATGGTGGGTAAGGGAAGTAAGTATATCAGGGTCAGGTAAGTAGGATGGGTAAGGAAGTAGATGCAGACAAACAGGACAAACAAGACAAGAGACAGGGATGGTGAGTGACACAACAGGTTGGAGGACACCATGATTGGTGATAGGGAGGGGACATCAGATGCCCTTGCCCATCAGACAAAGAGACAGTGAGAATCTAGTCCTCACCCTCAGAACTGTCATCACCATCCTCCTCTTCAGCTTAATGTTGGAGTGATTGACATTTTTTGCCAGTATTCCAGCATGCATCTTCTCCATCCAGCTGAGGCTTGCACCAGTGATGCTTTTGCTGACCAAATGCACCATACCTGGCATCTGCTGATGAGTTCCAAAATCACCATCTCAGCCAATATTCCTGGAGGATGCACCAGCTGCCGGGATAATGCTACCTGATGTGGATGGCCCAGGTAGTGCAGGGGCTACAGAGGCAGTACTGCTAGGTTGGTGATCCCAATACAGATAGTGATCCCTTATGCTACATAAGGTGCTATTAAGAAAAACATGAGTAGGACCACAAACATAAGAATCCAATGGCTGATGCATACCTCCCAAGTGTACCTCATTACAAGGAACATACCTCATCTGGGGTCTTAAAAAGTTCACATTCCTCGAAGCTCCTCAAAGTTCCACATTGAAAGACTCTGTCACACATTCAGTGTTAGGAATTTTTTTTAAGTGAAATCCATTGTAAATAGAAATGAATCATATTAATTCATTAAAATATCTTTATAAGTAAAGCTAGCATATTTAACCATCCTATGACCTTCCTAGCTGAAGTTATTAGTAAACCCTTACTATGTGTTCCACATTTTGCCCATTTGCTCCATATTATGAGGGCTAGTGTTCCTCATTTTGGGGATGGTAGGTTGAGAGTTACGGGCTGATGAGTGTCCTCTTGTTACGTTCTTGGGCACCACTATCGATTTTTAAAGTATGATATGAAATGCTTTGTTCAGTCATCTGAAAGTTAATAATACACACAACTTTAAATTTATGGTACTCCAGCGGGTGATTGAGAATAAAAGTGGGGGAGATATATGTAACAAGACTGAAGTGGAGGAATTGCATTGGATTGCTGAATTGAGGACAGACCAACCATCAGGGCTCAATGGCATGACTCTGCTGAAACCCATCCTGAAAGAATGGGGTTTGGTAAAAAGGAAATGAGTGTACCTTTATTTGTATCTCGTAATACACTCATCAGCCATTGGATTCTTATGTTTGTGGTCCTACTCATGTATTTTTAATAGCACCTTATGCAGCATAAGGGATCACTATCTGTAATTCAATACAGCTCCATAATGTCTAAAAGCTATGCTTAAATGGCTGTGCTTAGCATAAGAACTCATTCTTCATTCTTCAGTTTCATCTGTCAGCTCTTTTAAGGCTCCAGCCTTGCATTGGTCTTTGATTGGCTTCTAGGATGATTCTAGGTAAATGATTGGTTGCTTTAGTAAGGATAGACATGTGAGTTAGTGGATACTTAAGAAGCACCATATATTATTTATTGATCATATTAGTAATGTTATTTTTATTTGTTGTTACTATAGGATGGTTTTATCTTAAGTTTTATATGTTGTAGAATTAGCATAATTTATTGTAGTAGCATCTAAGGAGTTTTACAGCCCCTTTAAGCTTTTGCTTATATGCATTTATGTATATCTTTTATTTTATTTTCATGTAGTCTTCAGGGTTATCTTAGTGAACCGTTTTTATGAAGTGTTTGTCTTAGCCCAACAAAACATAGCTCAATGCATTTTCTGTTATATTTATCTGCTATTAAAAGAACATACTTTTGAGATAGCATGATTGGTTGTCCTGATAAATTCAGGTAAAGGACTGGTTACCTCAATATGATAGGTGAGATTAAGCATTACACTCTTTGACAGCTATTAGGTTCATAGGTTCATAGGTAGGTACTAGGCTATCTGCCCAAAGGTATTTATAAACCTAGCCAGAATGTGTTGGCTTTGGCCACCCCCTTAGATTAGTTCCCCATGCCTCTGTCCAACAGAGCCACTGAAATGATCCCCAGGGTAAACTTTCTGTTTCCCATCCACTCGTCAAGGTTCCTCTTGAAGAGTGCTAGTGAGGAGCCCTGCCTAATGAAGATTGGAATCCTGTTCCAAAGCATGGGAAGTCTCTGGGACAGGAATCTATCCCTCCAGCACGTCCTATTTATTGTTGTGGTGAGGTTTAGATCCCTAGAGTGTGTGGCTTGAGGGGATAAGGTTTTCTTTAGGTGGAGCATGTCCATCAATTCTGGGTTGGATATGGCCTTATATGTCAGGCAGAGATGACATGCGGTATGCAACCGAGTACAGCTGGAGTTTCTTCAGTCAAGCTGCATAGGGCATCTGTTTGAGCTAGTGATCCTCTTGGTGAGGTACTTCTGTGGTCTTTCCAGCTGTTGCAGGTGTCTTGTAAGGTACATCCCAAATGGGGCATTGTACTCTATGATGGTCTGATGAATGATGAGTAGAGGGGCACAATGACCTCTTTTGATCTGGATGCAAACCCTTTTGTGGTTAGGTGGGCCACATAGAAGGATTTTCTAACCACTTTGGCAATGTGATTATCAAAGGAGAGATTACTATCTACTTGGGTCCCCAGATCCCTTATTACGTTTTCTGTGTTTAGGGGACTACCACCTATGTGGTAGTTTGTGGGTACTTTGTTATTACCAAAAGGAATAACTATGCACTTTTTGGAATTTAGCTTGAGGCCATGATTTTGACAGCAGGTATCTGTCTCAGTGAGACCCTTTTGGAGGATGTCTGTTTCAGCCGGTGAGTTAATTATAGCCCCTAGTTTGCAGTCATCTGCAAACATGGTCAGCCATAGTCTTCCTGTACTTGCCTGCACCTCTGAGAAGTATATACCGAACAGGAGGGGCCTAGGACTGGGCCCTGGGGAACGCCACTTGTAACCGGTTTAGAGTCAGACCTAGCTCCCACAACTCTCACCATGTGTGTTCTGTCCGTGAGCCAATTGGCAACCCATCTTGTGACATAGGGGTTTATGTTCAGGCTGGTGAGCTTGTCTACAATAACAGAATGGAGAATGGTGTTGAAGGCCTTTGCAAGGTCTAGGTAGGCTGTGTGTACCACCTTTCCCTCATCTATAGCCTTGGTGACTGTCTCAAAGAAGTCCACCAGGTTTAGGAGGCATGATCTGCACTTAACAAAGCCGAACTGGGTAGGGTCCAGTGTTTGGAGGTTCCCAATGTCTCTGTTAATGTGTTCCATGATGATGTGCTCCATAGCCTTGCAGACCAAGCTAGTCAGGTTTATAGGGCAATAGTTCCCGGGGTCTGCTGTGGCTCCACCTTTGTGGAGCAGAATAACTGTTGCTGTGAACCACTCTATGGGTCCATAGCCTGTGGAGAGGCTGAGTTTGAACAGTGTGTTTAGGTGAGGGGTTAATTCATCTTTGAGCTCATGTAGGACGCAGCCTGGGACACCGTCCAGTCCCATTGATGCTGTGTTTTTGGCTTTGGAGAGGGCTATTTTAACCTGGGTGTCTGTGATTTCAGGGGCTCTACATTCTTCTAGTATGGTTCTGTACCCTTTTGGGGGTGAGAGGGGGGTGAAGTTTGCATTGAACCTGTCTGTCAGGATGTTGGCAATATCGGATGGTTCAGTGTATTTTGTGGCATTCTGCACTAACTCAGAGCAGATCTGAGCATTGCCACTTAGATTCTTGACATAGCTAAAGAATGCCTTGCAGTTATCTTTGGAGTCCTTGGCAAGTTTTCTTTCAAAGCTTGCCTTGGACGATTTTATGAGGGATCGTAGTTTCTTGCTGATACTGATCAGGGATGTCTTCCCTTCTTGGGAT
Organism: Protopterus annectens; assembly: GCF_019279795.1. NCBI lineage: Eukaryota > Metazoa > Chordata > Ceratodontiformes > Protopteridae > Protopterus > Protopterus annectens. The sequence goes on along the minus strand of NC_056737.1, from coordinate 748,693,890 downwards.
TTTACACTTTTCTGTACTAGTTTCCTCCTTCCATTGTATAGCTTGTTTATGGCAGGGGTCCACCAGACTGGTTTCCTTTTCTAGGAGGAGTGAGTCTTGGTTTTGCTTGAGATAGCACGATCCATGCATTCTTGTAGGTGCCCATAGAATGCATTAGTAAAGGATCTTGCAGCTTGGACAGCATTATCTTTTAGCATGGGGGCTTTGAAACTTTCCACCTCCGTCTTAAGTAACATGAAGTTTGCTTTTGAAGAGTTTTTCACAGTGATTTCCTTGTCCGAGGGTGGGGTGGAATGTGGATATCCAAAGTTATTTTGTTTATGGTCACATCTAACCAGCGAGGGGTTGACCTCCGGTGTGGAACACCGGTCGCCCATGTTGGTGATGACCAGTTCCAATATGTTGTCACCTCTGGTGGGAGTGTTGACCAGTTGTTCCAGGGCATTTGAGTGTATAAATTCTAGGAAATGTTGGGCAAGGGAGTTAGTACTTGAGTAGTTCTCCCAGTTAATGTTTGGGTAGTTAAAATCACCCAATATTAGGGTGTTTGGTAGGACCTTTATGTTACCCAGTGTTTCCAGAAATGCAGAATGGGGGTCCTGGGACATGGTGGGTGATCTGTAGCAAGCTACAATTTGAATTGCAGTTTTGCCCATTGTTAGTTGCATGTGGATAATCTCTGAAGCATCGTGCTGTGCCACTAACCTGGAGGCGTGGGTATCCTTGATGAATATGGATACCCCCCAGCCTTTTGTATTTTGGTCTGGGTTCTGTGGCCAAAATGTATGGTATGAGTTGTAGCCTGGTAGTGCTGGGGTGCTCTCTGGAGCCTTAAACCAGGTTTCTGTTACTGCACATATATCGATTTTCTCCATACTGAGGAGTCCCTCGAGTGCATGCATTTTGAGGCTTAGACTTCTGGCATTGAGTAGTATTATCCTCAGATTTTTGTTACTTGTACTATTTACAGCAGTGGGTTTGTCTTTTGAGCCTTGCTTGAAAAAGGCAATATGGGGGTGGCAAGAGCCTTGGCCAGTATTCGAAAGCCTAAGGGTGACAGGTGCAAGCCGTCTCTAGCAAAGCAGCGTGGCTTGTTGAGCATGTCATCCCAGGCTTTCAGACACTGGATCCCCTTTGAATGACACCAGAAACTTTGCCAGTTGTTGAAATTGATATTTTTTTCTTTATACCGTGGTATCATTCTTGGTGAGGACAGGATGCTACTCAGGGTCAGGGTCACACTGGCCTGGGCTACGTTATCAGAGAGCTCTTCCATGTCTCTTTTCATGTAGTCCAGGCAGGTACGACTCAGGTCATTCACACCAACATGGACAATGACAGAGTCATATTTGTACTTGTTCTGGAGTGACCTGAGCACTTGTGTTATGTGGTGGATCCTGGCACCCGACAGGCAGCTAACAGTAACCTTCTCCTTATTCAGCCTAGTGAGTGGGATGTCAGTGTGCCTGACTATAGAGTCACCTATTACTAGTATGTTGGATATGTTATTTTGCCTTGAGGGCTGTGATTGCATGGCACACTGGTTTTGTGAAGTATGTGTTTCATGGTTTGTGTTGGGGGGTGGAGGTTGCTTGGATGTCTGCTTTGGAGGGCTCTGTTGCTTTTGCAGATTTTTATTTAGAGCCTCCAAGTATGTTTTCGTGTATTTACGTGTGTTTTTTACTGGTGCTGGTTTAATGGGTCTATGTGAGACTGATGGTGTGATGCCAGTATTTCCCTTCTCCTCTTGACTGTCTGATCCAGTCTTGGGTTGAGAGAGCTTAGCCTCCAGTTTGGCTGTATAATTGCATCTCTCATGCATTAGTGTTTGATGGTAGGAGGTGAGGGTTGTCTGTGTACTTGAGGCAGTTGTTACATTGCCTCAAAATGCCCAGATTCACCAGTTGGACTGGAGAGTACACCTGAAACTGCCCTTTGGACATGCCTGGATAGGTACTGCAAACTGTTTTACTGAATGGCTGGTAAGGTCGAATAGAGAGCCTTGTCCTTCTGTAGTGCTAGGGTTTATAAGTGCTTGCTATGAGTTTTGAGCACATGCCGGGCTGAGAAATGAATGGCTTGAGTGCTTAAGTTGAAAGTTTGTCTAGTTCCAAGGGAAAAATTGAAGAGGAGACTTTGTGGAGCCGGGAATAGTTATACCCTAGCTAACCAGTGCTGCCTGGCGCGCAAAACCGGGCAGATGTGGTTTCTATAGCAGGGAAATGAAAGAGATAGAAATTAGCCCAAAATGGCCAATAAACTACTACTTTCTGACCTGAAACCACTCCTCCAGGGACAAATAGGCTGCTCAAAGCTCCTCTCTCTGACAGGTGAACAGAGAAACTTCCTTCTGTCCAAGTAAGGTATGGGCAAACACAGGTATGGGTGTATTTATTATTATTATCATTACGGAGCTTATATTATTTTAGCAGCTTTGATAAGTGTGTTATTCTGCTTTTTAGCGGATCTTAAGGAATATACTTTTTGGTCTTAGCTTAAGACAGTTCTAGGATAGCTTGCTATACTTAATAATAAATTATATATAGTTATTATATGTTGACCTTAGGGTTCCTTTTCATGTGAACCACTGTCTATGAAGTGTTTATTCTCTGATTGCAAAGCACAACCTGATGTTCTCCTGTCTTAACTGTATGTTATGGAAGAATGTAATCCTCAGACATTGTGATTGGTGGTTCTGTTAAATTCAGGAAAAGGACTGGTTACCCAAGCAGTGCTGTAGGAACACAACGTAATTATCTTACAATTCCTATTTTGTGTAATGATCTATTTTTCAGTGAGATCTAAAGAAAATGAGAACAGGCTTTAACTTAAGATCAGTTTAGCACATTCTGTCATATAATTTGTTGTAATGTCAAATGCAGCATGAAGTATCCGTTGTTTGCTATTTACAATGGGATCAGAGATAGCATTATGATTGGCCGTTTTGTTGAGTTCAGAAAATGGATTGGCTGTTTTACTAAGGCTGCAAAGTTTTTGATTTATTTATATTTTTTATGGTGTTTTTGGCAGTAGCCAGGGAGGAGAAAATATGACAAAGGCTTTGGTGCGTAGGTTATACCCTGGGGAGAAGGAAGAATATTCCTTTCCTTATTTATTATCTGCTGCTTTTTATGGTGCTTCTATATCATTGCATAGAGCTTGTGTACATATTGAGTTAGACCTGCAACTCTTTTTGTTGTCTTAATGCTTAGCAATTAAATAGGCAGTGACACCGTATATTTTATGAATATACACAAATCTCATGTGTACTGCCTAGCAGTGGTTTGATTGGTTACCTTGGTGCCAGCATACAGGCTGATTAGCCACGGCAAGTAAAGACATTGTCTGTTTTATGAAAAAAACATTTTTTAGAATAAGATCACTTTTGTTTTTATGGTGCTTCTATATCATTGCATAGAGCTTGTGTACATACTGAGTTAGACCTGCAACTCTTTTTGTTGCCTTAATGCTTAGCAATTAAATAGGCAGTGACACTGTATATTTTATGAATATGCACAAATCTCATGTGTACTGCCTAGCAGTGGTTTGATTGGTTATCTTGGTGCCAGCATTCAGGCTGATTGGCCCACGGCAAGAAATGACATTGTCTGTTTTACCAAAAAAAAAAAAATTAGAATAAGATCACTTTTGTTTTATTTTTTGGGAGCATTTAATTAATGGAATTAGCCATTGACCATTTTATGGAATACTATTTTCACTTTAAGCAGTCCCGTGAAATGCCTTTTGCCTGTTCTTTTTGAAAAGACACTGTGAAGCAAATAGATAATTGTCGATCAGGTCTTATACTTGATGAAATTAGTTTGGTTGACATATAAAAACTGGAACTGTTGAGGTTTGCTTTTTATTTAAGACTGCTTCAAACAGAGACAGCTATCACTGTTGACCAAATGGAATAATTCAATATCACGCAATCCTGAATACACAGAAATTACACTGATAGGTCAAGTTTTTATTTTTAGGTTAGATGATTGGTTAATGCCATAAGGTTGCTAGGTAGTACTAACAGCTAGGCACTCCTAGTAGTTTGTGGCAAGCTGTATGATTTAAAGTCTGTTGAGCTAGATTTATATTTGTCATATTAATGAGAATAATATGTGGTTGTATTGCTTTTGGCTTTTTCGTAGTTAAGTTCAATTTAGGGCATGTTGATGCTTACTAAGTAAAGAATTCAGTGATTGGTCCCTTTGTGATAGATTGCCCTTCTATTTGTTCAAACATATGAATGTTTTTATTGGTTCCTTTCACTGAACGGTAGTGATAAAAAATCTTTTGATTGGTTCCAATTCCTATTTAAACAATATGACTGGTCGTAGAATATTAGGATCTGAAGAAGGCTACATCCGAAAGTGATACTCTCTTGTTTTTTATTTTTTTGTGTTTGTTTTTGCTTTCTACAATAAACATTTTGAAGGCTGGAAATGAGTATATAGCCCTCACCAATGGCACAATGTAATCATTCAGTGGATAAACAAAATCATTACTGGTTGAGTGGATGTGTTGGGTCAGCACTGCTTTGCTTATACCACAGAAATAAGACAATGGTTCATTGCAATCCTCAAGCCCAGTTGAATTATTACTTAGATAATTTTGACGTACAGAACAGCCTTTATTTAGGCTATAAATAAGTCAAGTTTTCCATCACTCTTTAAACTGAGAATGAGAACACCAGCAGTGTCAGTATTGTAGGTATACCCTTATTTTCTAAATAAAATAAACACCTGTAACAGTGAAAATGGCAATGTTCTTCTACTGGTACTTTATCTCTATCATTTGTGTCATTAGTCCCCTAACTTCACATCACTCTTTCGAAAACTGGACCGGCGCATTCAGTTCACACAGTGTTGTTAGGAGAGTGGCTAAATCTTGCTTCATGCTATTTACATATGCATCCATGGATATTGTCGGGACCCATTGATGCAATATTTTTAGCTTTTGATTGCCATTTTAGGATTTATCCTTGTGTGATAGCTGGAGGCAAACCAGTTTCAGATATCCCTTGGGGGACACACAGAGGAGGAGAGAGGGGTAAAGTTAGAGCTAAATTTATCAGCCAGTAAGCTTGCTATATCTTTAGCTTCAGTGTAGGCAACATTGTTGACAGCTAAGTGCATTACTGCATTGTGCTTTTGAGATTATGAGCATAACTAAAAATGCCTTGTGACTGTCTTTGACTTGGTAGCTATTTTAGCCTCATACTTGGTTTTGCTGGATTTTGTTAAGCTCCTGAGTTGTTTGTATATTTCAGTGACAAGGGCTATGACATTCTAAAAATCACTCTTCTTACATTTGGTCAAAATTATTTCCCCTTTATTATAAAGCATGTTAATATTATGGTTCCACCATGTAGATTTCTTTCTGGGGTTTGCCCTGCACTTGTTCCTACAAGGTAAATTATTTATAATCACTAACCTAGCAAGATTAAATTCAAACAGTTCTCTGGAACAATTGTGAATCACAACTATTTGCTGTCTAAGTAGTAGTAGTGCTATCAATCTAATCACATATTCTGGTGCAAACCACTGAACTACAACTATGTCAAATAATTACTACTTAACATACAAAAAACATCACATGCTCTTCAGTTTTTACACTTAAAAAATTATTATAATATAGCCAGCTGACATCATATTTGAATATGTTACAAAAGGCTTAGTAGTCACAGTAAAACTATCCTGTTCAGCAGTATTTGTGAAGATAAGACCTGAATCGTAGACTTCTGGCAACATTAATTATATGGCCGTGCATCTCTAAAATATTATGGCACCAGTACCTGCATAGCTAATATGTCTCTGATGTAATGTAAAATAGCAACACTGAGTATATAGGTATACAACTGACATAAACTTAAAATGATGAATAACAGAGGACAAACCACACTGGACCAAAATGAAAAGTTAGCGCTTTCGTTTACTAGGTTAGCAAACTTCTTCAGACAAAAGAAAGTAATAAAAACTTCAATTTATAATTTCACAAGTGATGACATCATTTCCTACTCGTTACAAGACAAGCCTCAATTTAAAGTACCAAACCACTTACAAAAGCATAAGAACAAGCCCATCTTACAAAAAAATGTTCTTAAAAATTTGTAAAAAAATCAGATCATTAACAACAAAAAATATCAAATTAAAGGTAAATTTAATTGTAATACAAGGGGTGTTGTTTATTTGGGTTTATGCCTAAAATGCCCTGCCTTTTATGTGGGCAAAACAGAGAGACCCCTTAAAAGCAGAATTTATGAACACCTGTATGCCATTGATAAAAAGAACTTGAATAATGCCTTGGCTAGGCACATTAACACTTTTCCTAGCCATGAGTTTAAATGTTTGGTTATTGAAAAAATATGTTATAATATTAGAGGGGGACCCAAAGATTTAAAAGTAGATGAGAGGGAGCTTATTTGGCAACTCAAGCTTAATGCCTTGACTTCACCGGAGCTGAATGACTCGGTTTCTATTAAAAGTGTTTTGAAATTGAAGGCATTAATGCGTTAGAGCCTTATACATATTTCACTTATGGTTATTTTGATCTATTTGTCTCCCTTTACGCAAATTGTTTTAGGTGAGATACATGTATTCTATTTTTGATCATATAACACCTTTTAAGTGTACATGTATATGTACTTTATTTTTTATTTCATCATTATTTAATGATCTGATTTTTTATTTACAAATTTTTAAGAACAAATTTTTGTAAGATGGGCTTGTTATTATGCCTTTGTAAGTGGTTTGGTACTTTAAATTGAGGCTTGTCTTGTAACGAGTAGGAAATGATGTTATCAATTGAAGTTTTTATTACTTTCTTTTGTCTGAAGAAGTTTGCTAACCTAGTAAACGAAAGCAATAACTTTTCATTTTGGTCCAGTGTGATTTGTCCTCTGTTATTCATTTATAATTACACAGACACAGAGGTGAACAAATTCTCCTTTGATTTATTTACTCGAGGCTTTCAGTTTATTCCTTTACGTCCATTCAATTTAACCCATGCACTTATAGATGTGAAATTGTTCACAAGAAAGTCAAATTTAGCATTGTATTTTAAAGGACAGACAAATATTAAGAATGAACTGGGTAGAAGTAGTACTTTTAACCCTCCCATGCACCCTTCTATTATTAGGATTTTACATTCTCACAACACATTTCCTCCACCTGCCAATTTGAATAAAGAAGAAATGGAACTAGTCAATACTTTTAAAGGTCAAAACATAAGAGTTATGAAACCCGATAAAGGAGGGGGTGTGGTTCTAATGTATAGTTCTGACTATGACTCATATTTACATGTCATGTTACAGGATGTTGAACAATATGAGACAGTCTCCAGGAACGAAGTCAATCTGGCAGCATCCAAAATCAATTTTACACTTATTGATCATTTACTACAAGGAGCAATAAACGAAAAATTATTCAACTATTTACATGTCAGTAGACCTAGAATACCTGCCATTTTCGGAATCCCAAAAACACACAAGGGACTGAATCCATTAAAATTCAGACCTATTGTATCTGGAGCTGACAGTATAACAGAACCACTTGCTAAATTTATTGACCATGTTACTAAGAATTTTGTCTCAACTTTAAGTCACATTTGTAAAGACTCATGGGATTTTCTTAAAGGAATTCAACCTTCATTATACAAGGTGGACTTGTACGTGGTTACGATAGACGTAGTCGAACTATTTCCAAGCATTCCTCACAGTTTAGGCTTGGAATGGTTTAACGAAGTATTAGCTACAGAAACACATTTAGGCAACAAAGTAACTAATTTGGTTACAGAATTTATGGAAATAGTTTTACAGAACAATTTTATTTATTTAACGGTGAGTTCTTCAAGCAAAGAAAAGGGGTAGCTATGGGTGCCCCTTGTGCTTCCCTTTACGCTAACTTAGTACTACACAAATGGGAACAGAAATACATTTTTGCTACGGACTGGATACATTCTATCGCCCATTATAAAAGATATTTGGACGATATATGTATTTTATGGAATGGACCGTTAGACCAGTTTCATGAATTCTTTAATTACCTCAATTCTACCACCACTTTTTTATCTTTCACCTGTAATATTAGTGAAAGAGAGCTGCACTACTTGGATGTCTCCTTATATAAAGATAATTCTAAAAAGGTGTTTTCTTCTAAACTTTTTAGAAAACCAAGTTTTTCCAACTCCTACCTGCATTTTCAAAGTGGGCATCCTTTTCAGCAAAAGAAAGGGATTGTGAAGGGACAATTTATTCGTGCTGCCAGAATGTGTAGTGACAGTAATGATTTTATTAATGAGGTAGAATTTATGAAGAAACTATTTTTGGAAAGGGGATACCCTGAATCTTTATTAACAAGTTTGGCTGAGGAGATTATTACTAACAGAGATATCAAATACCCCCGCTATTAGGCACTGGACTCTCTCAAAGCCCAGTTCATTTAATAGATAGTAGTCTAAAGCAGCATAATAGTTTCATTTACACTTATTCACTCAATTCTCCTGAGATCGAGAATGTTATTTGGAAGCACTGGCCAATACTTACGTTGTACGATGAACTTAATGAGCTAGTACAGGCACAACCTAGTTTTGTCAGGAAAAGGGACATTAATCTTAAACAACTATTTGAGAAGAAAGACAGTTTGAATTTTATAACAAACAAACGTAAACTAGGCACCTTTAAATGTGGTGCCTGTAAACAATGTGATGCTATATTTAATGATTATAAGTTATACATTCCATCTAGGAAATTTCTTTTCAAATCTAGTTGTTATTCCAACTGTACAACAAAAGGGGTAGTCTATTTAGGGGTATGTACAGTATGTACAAGTTTCTATGTTGGAAAGACAGAAAGACCCCTTAGAAGGCGTATTTATGAACATCTATATGACATCTCTAAACAAAAAGAAACTAATGCCTTTTTCAAACACACAATCTCCTGTCCTAATACGAGCTTGAAGTTCATTGTGCTAGAACAAGTTCTGCCTGAGGCTAGAGGTGGTAACTGGGAGACTACACTTGAATATCGAGAACTTTTGTGGCAATTAAGGCTGGATTCAGGTAAACCACCAGGGCTCAATGATAGCATAAACATCAGTAGCGTCCTGAAGCTAAGGACTGCCCGCCTATAGCCTTTAATATAGCCTGTAATTCACCCCGGTCCATTTTAGCTCCATTTAGTTGCACTTTACATGATGAGTCTACTGTTTACCTCTGTGTAACATATTACTGCACGCATTTGTTGTTAAACATATTTTCTACTTTAATTTATTCATTTACATATATACATATTTACATGTTTTTTATATATATTTTTTGTTTAAGCATTGGCTTAAGCCACAATTTAATTCTTAATATTCATTATTCTTAACAACAACTTAAACTAAAATTGTAATGGTGTTTTATCTAGTTTTTGTACAGCAAGAGATTGTTTAAGTTGTTGGATGAATTTTTCATCACATTTTAATTGTGGTTGAATACATGCATTTTTAATTAAATATGTGTTTTACAACTTATGGTATATACACATTCATGTATATATAGAATGTTTATTTTGGTTTCATATTTATTGCATTTTACTCTTTTTATTCATGTTATACAGGAATTAGTATTTAAACTTTATGCTTTGGTGTTTAATTCACGAACATTCATTTAATAACTTAATGATTTAATGATTTAATTAATTAATTATGCATACCATGTGATATAGGTTTTGTATATAACACTTGAATATTTTGCACTTTTAATGAACTTGAAAAAGCTTGGTACTGCACCGAGCGAAAGCGCTTGTTTTTAAGTGTTGTGGCTTTCCAATAAAGGATTTATTGACTGCTCTGGTTGGCGTTTTGTCCTTGGGTCATGAAGTTTACTCTTCTGCCTCTGTTATTCATCATTTTATGTTTGTAGTTTTGTTTTTTATCAGTTTTTCGATTTTTATACAACTGACATCATTTGAAACTGTAATCTTTTTTGTGAGCCATTAGCTATGAAATTGACATTTTCAACATGTGAAATTGATTCTGTATGCATGCAGTGATTTATTTCAAATGGCGAGTTCTTTTCTAACATTCCTAGTTCCTTACAATCTTCTCAATCCAAAATATTTAGAGAACTCACTTCCTTAAGTGCAATTGTTTGAAAACAAAGACTGATCTTTTCTTTATTTCTGTATTAAGCAAACAGTATCTAAGTTAGGTGCCATATGTTGGCCAGAGAGGATAACAATGTACTCTTGAGTAAATTCCACCCTCAAAAATGTATTCTCTGACAAAAAACTGCCCTTTACACACAGAAAACATTTAAATTCCAATCATTGCCAATTATTTCACAGCATTTCTTTCCAATAATCAGTTTTCCACTCTTGTTTCACTCCTTCACATATATGCCTTTTCACTTTAACCAACTAAAACAAATGATGCCAGGAGTGAGTTCCAAGTATCCCAAAATGTATTGTTAGCGCTTTCGTTCATTCACAATCCACAATGAACTTCATCAGACAAATATTTCCCAAGAGCCAACACCATTATAAAAGCCATTAATTATACAATTATGAATTCACCAACACCATTATAAAAGTCATTAATTATACAATTATGAATTCAATTAATTAAAGAGCCTTGATTTAAAGTTGCAGTGCTGTTATTATAAAACCATACATCATTTTTGCAAAATTTCTCTAAAAACAACGTCTGTCCCTTGAACTATGGCAAAAAGACCAGGAACCTACTATAACAAGAGAAATATGGTTGAAGATGAATGAGACTTGATTAACGTGCTTAAAACATGCAATGTTAGAGCCATGAAATCTGATAAGGGGATGGCCTTGTGTTTATGGATCAACATGACTATGACAACAAAATGCTAAATATTTTAGAAGGTGATACCTATTGTAGAGTAACCATGAATGAAATCAATGGCGCATACAGACATATAAAATTGGTGCTCAATGACTTATTTATCGAAAACAGCATTAATGTTGACATATATAACTACTTGTCAATGGCAGCACCAGTGATTCCAGTAATCTTTGGTATGCCTAAGATCCATAAGAGCCTTATTAACCATCCTTTTTGACCCATAGTCGATGGCAGAAAATCAATCACATATGCATGTGCTAAGCTAGTGGATAGCAAAGTTAAAGCCTTTCTGAACAGAGACGCCCAAATTTGTCAAGACTCCTGGGGTTTTTTACAAAGCATTAACAGTATATATTTAATGCAAGCTATAGTTTTTTGACAGTTGACATTAAAGACTTATATACTGTCATACCCCAGGAGCTAGGCATACAATTGGTACGTGAATTTCTACTTCTAAAAAGAGCTGATGGAGATGAGATTGATCCAGTGGAGATACGTCTAGAATTAGTTTTATCCAATAATTTCATTTTATTTAACAAAGAATATTTTTTGCAAAAAAAAAAGGGGGGGTTAGCTATGGGTTCTCCATGTGGGGGAAGCTTTGCGAATTGCATTATGGCATATTGGGAGAAGGAACTTCTCTTTAAAAATTCAGCTTATAAAGAAAATGTCATCTGGTATACACATTACCAAGATGACATGTTTTTCATTTGGAAAGGGACAGATGTTACAGCTAAAAAATTTGTGAATGAAATCACAAGTCTTACTGACTTTTTACAGTTCACTTTCCAATTTGATACTGAATCTATCAACGTCTTAGATGTACAACTAAATAAGGACAGAGTGAATAATAGGTATGCAGCCAAGATATACAGAAAGCCCTCCTATTCCAATTCCTTCCTGCACTTCCAGAGTAGTCATCCATTCCAGCAGAAGAAAGCGGTTATTAAAGGGCAGCTAGTGAGAGCCTCTAGAATGGTCTCTACTGATACTGACTTCTACCTTGAATGCAACGTAATAACTTAAGAAGCATGTTTTCCAAAAGAGGGTCAGCAGAAAGAGGAGCACAGGGCATTTTCAAACCACACTCTGGAAGGGACATAGGGAAGATCACTTAGATATCATTCCACAAAGTAGGTCGAAGTCTGATTTAAATTCTGATACCAAATTTACCCTGCATTTCCTTATGATGTTTTCAATGGATGCCCCAGAAATAAGAAACATTTTGGTTAAAAATTGGACATTCATTAGGGAAGACAATGCCACATCTAGAAGTTTAGGTGAAAGGCCACATATAATATACAAAAAAGGCCCTAATCTAAAAAATATTTTAGAAAGACACCACCTAATGAATCATGCCCATTAGGGTATGAAAAAGTGTGGACAGTGTGGTTATTGTAAACATATAAGAGTGGGCAACGAGTTTAGCTTCCATGACATAAAGTATAAAATCAAAGGAAAATTTAATTGTGAAGCAGCTGGTATTGTATATCTTGCAATGTGCCAACAATGTATTGGTTATTATATAGGCAAAGCTGAGAGGGCTTTCAAACAAAAAGTTTATGAACATCTACATATTAATAAAGGAACTCCTACAAATGCATTAGCCAAGCACATAGCTATTAACCCCACACATAAGTTTGTTTTTACTATCTTTGAGCAGGTTAGTAAAAACATTAGGGGAGGACCATGGGAGCTAAAACTAGAAGAATCCGAATTGTTGTGGCAGTTAAGGTTGAATGCTAATGCTCCACTGGGGCTTGATGAATATTGCTCTATTAAATGTATGCTGAAGTTAAAATCTCTTGAGAGATAATATTTTAACATATACTGACGTCCATGAAGTCAGTAATATTTGTTCAAAATAAGATGAGCACATAGGTCCAAATAAGTCTTTTTTGATTGCCCAAAATTTTAATGTTTAGTTGTGGTTTTATAAAAGACAGAAGTTGTTTTTACAGAAATTTTACAAAAATTATGTATGGTTTTATAATAACAGCACTGCAACTTTAAATCAAGGTTCTTTAACTAATTAAATTCTTAATTGTATACTTATTGGCTTTTATAATGGTGATGGCTCTAGGGAAATGTTTGTCTCATGAAGTTCATTGTGGATTGTGGATGTGAATGAACGAAAGCGCTAACAATACATTTTGGGATACTTGGAACTCTCTCCTGGCATCATTTGTTTTAGTTGGTTGAACTTTTGCTTTAGTTTTTTGTGCTCTTCACTTTAACAGTAACCACGAAAATTCTGTTGGGTGCACTAGTATTTGCATTTACATATCTAAAAAATTTAATTTTCTAGTACATATACTATAAGCTTGAGTAAATGCTGGACAGCTCCTCCTATTATGCTTACAGCCACATCTACTGTAAAGTATTTTAAACCAATGAAATATTTTCTTTGTCCTTCATCCTGGTTTATCACATGGCTGTCATATTTGGGTTTACCTTTATAATGCCGATCCTGATATGGGCGACTCGACTTGCGCGAAGGCCGAAATGCGATCGTCACCAAAGTCGAATTCCAAATGTGCGAACAGCAAAACCTCGCCCCTTTTTGACCCATGGTAGCATGGGTGTGGAGGTGTTGTGCGGCCGGTAATGTCGAACGTCGAATGATTTTCGACATATAAAAATTTTTGCGGTTTCGGTTCATGCAAAACGCGTCGAAGAAGTGGCCGTTCGACAAAGTGCAATCGCCTATTTAAAGGTAAATCTCATATTTGTTATTTATAAATACATTTTTTGCCTTTTTATTTGACTCATACTTTATTTTACTAGCATGTCTTTCAGCAGTTTATTCTTTTAGCTGTGCACTAGTAATTTGTTGCTCTGTCCAAATCCACAGCTTTTCAGAATGGCTGGTCTGTTTCTCCTAATAGCTTACTCTCATTTCATCTTTTCTTACATAACATATTATTCATATCTTATTATGCAATGACTGGCCAGTAATATTCAAAAAGGAGCACGCTGATTGGTCATCCCAACCAGTGTGGCCATTGTAAATACGAGAATATACCAATGGAAAAAGGTCCAGTCACCCAGACTTTTTTCCATTAGTATATCTCATACAATTTTTACTTTTCTTTCTTTTTTTAATAAATTTACAAAACCAAAGACCTCAAATGAATAAGAGAGAAGGCACAGAGAAGAATAAGAGGACAATCAGGTACGTTCTGCAAAACTAAAGAAATGTACCTAATTATCCTTTTATTTTCTGTCTTGGCTCTCACAAACATTAAAAGTCTCCCAGTTTCTCTTTTATTTTAAATAAAAAAAAAAGAAAGCAAAGGATATCTTCCTTTCCCCATTGTTTCCTTTGCACAGCACTAAGTGTGGGAACGCAAGTCTCATACGCATGCGCAGTACATCAGAAAAGCCCCAGGGTACCAGAAAAACACAGAAGGGCACCATGAAGGCATTATACAAAGACATTATTTAAGAAAAGTAATTTTTTTCTTAAATACTGTTGCATAATAGCAATTACTGACTCCGTGGTGTGGTGTATTAAATATTTATCCACGGTTGGCTTTTTTTAATCACTTGGACTTCACCCTCATGATTAAACCACACCAGTTGTGGGTAAATCTTCAACATACCACACCGACATTGGCAGTTATTGTCATGTTAAAGAATTGGACAGTTCATCAGATTCATGATTATTAGATCTATTCTTCAGCCTAGTAACATATGCATCTGCAGTCTCTGTAGAACCTTACTTTACTGGAAATAGTGAATGTCTAATACACAGAAACTTCTTTCTAGGCTAACAGCAACTTCTGGATTTTTCTCTAGGTGTAATGAATGATGATGGGCAGTGTCTACAGTATTGTGATCCACTCCATTGTCCACCACTAATCTTCTTAAATCTAAAAAGTTTAAATATTGTGACATATCATTGGTACTGAACATATTAAAATATAAGAAAGACACAAACATATGTATCACTTAGCAGCTCTGTAAGTGCAACTTGGCTACAAAAGCATGCAGGAAATATGTGCTGTGTCCATGAATATGGTCCTATGCCATCCATATCCAAGAAAATAATTCACAATGAACATCCCACTGATCAGTGTTTTTGATCTAGCTCTGCTGATTTCTTTCTCGTCAGTCTCTCTAGGCTTCAGTGCTCACTTGTCTGCAGTAGCTGTATTTTGAATAATCCCTTACATCCCCATAGACAAAAACAAAGATGCATACATACATACATACACACACACACACACACACACACACACACACACACACACACACACACACACACACACGCACATACATACATATTCATTTCCAGGGAAGGATAATTATATTCTCTAAAAGAACAGCCCCCTATTCCAGTCCAAGGTAACTTACTTAACTTAACTTACTTACGTTACAAGGTAACTGTCAATACCCAGATTACCAAGGTGGGGACCTCCCAGTTATTGTTTCCCTTGTATTAATAAGCCAAACAATTATAAACATCTGGCTGAATTTTCTGAACTATTACAGGCAGAGACTAAATGCAGAAGACTCACGTGTCCAAGCTCCAGGTGAGAACCATCATCTTTTTCCATTATTTTATCAACAGTTTTTTAGGTCACACTAATTCCTTCAAAACACACTTTATATTCAGTTGAGATATCTTTCACTCACAACATTGTGACCACATAAATAAAAATAGGAGCTTTTTATGTTTTGTTTTTTTGTTGATAGCGTAAACAGTTTACATATGTTTTTCTCCATGGGTCCAGTTAACATACCCTTCAGACAAGCAGGATTACTTTTACAGTTGCAGGCATTGATTCATCATTTGAACTAGGAAACCATGCAAAGTGTCTTGCAGTTTCTAAACTACAGAATAGGTTTTACTCCCTGAAATTCACTACTATTTCTACAAATGTTTCATTAAAAAGGATGTTAGCACTGTAAGCGCAAAAAGACAAATGTTTGTTGCAGTCTGTCCCATATTTGGTTTCTTCTCATTTCATGAAGCATCAGTTTGTTCTCAGCTGGATACACTGAAAAGCTACATATGTTCACAATATCCATTGCATTTAGGTTACTGCACTGTAAAATCCAACCACATCTGTCTGCTTCTAGTCCTCCTCAGACCTCCCACTATAATTATTATACTTGTTATGCAACTTCAACAGATTTTTCCTAGGGATGAATACGAATTGGGGAAAAAAATCACTAGTTGTCAACACACTGATGCATATGGTTCATTCAGGGCTTTATTCATCCATGTCACAGAGCTACATACATCAATACAATTATTCAGTGATGGATGCAGGAGTGGAGTTGGTCAGAGTTGAGAATATTTCAAATATGATTTTAAGTAGCACATCACATAAATAAGAATATAGCATTATCTACAAACAGAAAAAAATCTGAATTTGCAAAAACTTTGTATCTATTAGGAAGTGAAGGCAGACATTATGTTATGAATCAATCAGTAGTTGGATTCAGACTTGAAGCAGGAATCAATGGCATGTATGAGATAATTTTCTCAGAGGAAAGGTCACAGAGCATCTTAAAAATTGGATATAGTGCAGTACATGGAGAGATGGTACAAGTGGTTCCTAGCAATTAATGTTAATAGTGGTATGTAAATATGTACAATAGTTATGAATTTGAGTACAAGATTGTATTGTTCTAAGGAGGTCAGCAGCAATAATAATAATGATAAGTAATGCTAGAAAATGGCTCTCATGCAACAAGGATGACTAGTTATAAAAGGGAGTGTGCCATGTGAATTGGTGGCATTGTTTACCTATTGCATTTCTATAGACATCAATTGAAAAAGTGGAAGAGTCTGTGGCTATCTTTGAGTGATGTAACAAAGATAAAATACATTTTCTGTTGCTATTAGTTGTTATCACGATTAGACGTATGAGTAGCGCATATCACTGTTTCTGCATTTTCTGTGTGTTTCTACCAAAAAAACAAAAAAATAATCCTTGTTTTCCCGCCTTCCTCGACTAGTTTAGACCAGCTTACAGGCATTGCTGTATTCTGGGCTGTGGTGTAGTTCCTGTGTTGTCCATTACCTTACTTGGATAGAAGGAAGTTTCTTTGCTCACCAGTGGGAGTGGGGAGCCTTGAGCAGCCTACCTGTCCTTGGGGGAAGTGACCTCAGCACAAGAAGCTGTAGTAATTGGTTGTTTGGGAACATTTCTAGCTGTTTTGTAGTTCACTGTTTAAAATCCACCTCTGGGCGTTTTTTTCTGGTTATACTGCTCAGACAAGCTCCACGTGGGTTTACAGAGTGGTCCTAGCAGCAGGGAACTCAGAAAAGCGACTACCTTCTGGATTTAAGCATCTTTGCTTTTTTTTCACTTAAAATAGCTTCTGTAGCTTACCTTGAACTAGCCTGAACTGTTTTTTAACTGATTGCTGCATTATTTTAAAATCTGCACTTAAAGTTACATTTTAGTCGAATTTGATCGAAAGTTTGCTTGTTTGTTTGTTTAATTTAACTGTGGAGGCTGCCCACTAAAGTGTGCTAGCCTGTGTAACTAATTTATCACTGTTTCTGCATTTTCTGTGTGTTTCTACCAAAAAAACAAAAAACAAAAATAATCCTTGTTTTCCCGCCTTCCTCGACTAGTTTAGACCAGTTTACAGGCATTGCTGTATTCTGGGCTGTGGTGTAGTTCCTGTGTTGTCCATTACCTTACTTGGATAGAAGGAAGTTTCTTTGCTCACCAGTGGGAGTGGGGAGCCTTGAGCAGCCTACCTGTCCTTGGGGGAAGTGACCTCAGCACAAGAAGCTGTAGTAATTGGTTGTTTGGGACCATTTCTAGCTCTTTTGTAGTTCACTGTTTAAAATCCGTGTTTGCACGGCTTTGCGCGGTTGTGCGCATAGTGCAGCGCCGGTTAAACAAGGTTAATCTTTTTCTGGCTCCGCCAAGTCTGCTCTTCAAATCTTCCCTTAAGGAAGCTCTACTCTTAGTATAACCAGACTACTCACTGTATTATAAGCCTAGCACTTGTTCTCAATACTTCTCTACTAAGTAAGCACTCTCGTACTAAGTAAAGCACTACATCTACTTACCACCCCTGTAAAGGTATACCACTCCCTTATACTGTTCTAGCATGTCGAGTGGTAGATTACTGGCATCGTCTCCAGTTCAGCTGGTCAATCATGTACACAGACAACCCTCTCCTCCTCCCAACAAACACAAATACATGTGAGAGATGCAACTATATAGCCAAACTGGAGGCTGAACTCTCTCAACTCAGGGCTGGCATGACCAGACAGGAGGAGATGGCAACCACACACACAACAATCCCAGTCCCACATAGATCTACCACAACTGCAAACCAAACACATAAAAACACAAAGACATACTCGGAAGCTCTAATAAAAAACTTACCAAAACAACAGAGGCTCCCAAAGCAGACATCCAAAAATCCACCACCTCAAAACAAAACACATGCAACACATACTTTAATAAATCAGTGTGTCGACCAATCGCAGCCCTTAAGGCCAAACACCTTGCCTGATACACTAGTAATAGGTGACACCATAGTCAGACACACTGATGTCCCACTGACCAGGCTGAACAAGGAGAAGGTGACTGTGAGCTGTCTATCAGGAGCTAGGATCCGCCACATAACACACGCACTCAGGTCACTCCAAAGCAAGTACAAATATGACTCCGTCATTGTCCATGCTGGTGTGAATGACCTGAGACGTACCTCCCTGAACTACATGAAAAGAGACATAGAGGAGCTCTCCGATTATGTAGCCCAGGCTGGTATGACCCTGACCCTGAGCAGCATCTTGCCCTCACTAAGAATGATACCACAATACAAAGACAAGATGATCAGCTTTAACATTTGGCTCAAGTACTGGTGTCATTCTAAGGGGATCCAGTGTCTGTCTGCCTGGGATGATATTTTGGACAAGCTACGCTGCTTCGCAAGGGGTGGCTTACACCTGTCACCACTGGGCTTCCGGATATTGGCTAAGGCTCTTGCCACCCCCATAGTGCCTTTTTTAGGCAGGGCTCAAAAGACAAACCCACCTCCTTAGAAAACAAAAATGGAAAAAAACTAAGGGTAATGCTGCTCAACGCCAGAAGTCTAAATCTCAAGATGCAGGCACTTGATGCACTCCTCAGCATGGAGAACATCGACGTCTGTGCAGTAACTGAAACCTGGTTCAAGGCTCCTGAGAGCACCCCAGTACTACCAGACTATACCTCGTATCATGCTTTTCGGCCCCAAAACCCGGGCTGAACCACAAAGGGAGGGGGAGTGTCCATATTCATAAAGGACACCCACACCTCCAGATTAGTAGCAACACATGAAGCAAAAGAGACCATACAGGTGCAACTAACCATAGGCAAAACTGCTATACAACTGGTAGCATGTTACAGACCACCCTCCCAATCTCAAGAACCCCACTTAGCCTTCCTGAAGACATTGGAGGATATGAATGTATCACAAAATACCATCATACTGGGAGACTTCAACTACCCAAACATAGATTGGGTACATTATTCTAGCCCTAATACCCCAGCCCAAAGGTTCCTGGAATTCATAAATTCAAATGCACTGGAACAACTAGTCACCTCTCACTAGGGAGATAATATACTAGACCTGATCATCACAAACATGGGGACAAAATGCTCCACACCGGAAGTATACCCCTCACTAGTGAGATCTGACCACAAACTAATCACCCTGGATATACATATCCCACCTCCACCCCAGCACAAAAGACCACAGTGAAAAACTTCTCAAAAGCAGACTTCACTCTTCTTAAGACTGAGATGGTATCCTTTAAGCCCACTGTGCCAGTGGATACCACATCCCACAATGCCGAATCCTTCACAAATGCTTTCTATGGACATCTCCAAGAATGCATGGATCATGCAATCCCAAACAAATCCAAGTCCCTCTCCACCAAATGTAAGTGTCCTGTCTGGTGGACCTCAGCCATAAACAAATTGTATAACAAAAGAAGGAAGCTACTGCACGTCAGAGCGAAATCCCATGAAGGGAAGACATCTCTGATCAACATTAGCAGAAAACTACGTTCTCTCATAAAAACATCCAAGGCAAACTTTGAGAGAAAAATCGCTAAGGACACTAAAGATAACCACAAAGCCTTCTTCAGCTATGTTAGATACCTGAGTGGAAACCCCCAGATATGTTCAGAGTTGGTTCACAACAACAACAAAAAATACACTGAACCCACAGATATTGCTAACATTCTGGTTGACAGGTTCAGTGCAAATTTCTCCCCTCCTTCACCCCCAAAAGAAGAAATACTTATCCCAGCTGAATGTAATCTCCTGTCATCTCAGATGTCCAAGTGAGAACCGCCCTAAACAAAGCAAAAACACAGCATCAATGGGACCTGACAGTATCCCGGGTGCGTGTTACGTGAACTCCAAGAGGAGCTAAACCCACACATAAAATGCTATTTAACCTTAGCCTTACTGGGATATGTACCTGAACACTGGCGTGCAGCAACAGTGGTCCCACTCCACAAGGGGTGCCTCTACAGACCCTGGAAACTACCGCCCCATAAGCTTAACTAGCCTGGTCTGCAAAGCTATGGAAAGAATCATTATGGAACTCATAAACAGAGACATAGGGGACCTACAGACACTTGACCCCACCCAGTTCGGCTTTGTAAAGGGCAGATCCTGCCTTTTAAACCTGGTTGACTTTTTCAAAACAGTCACTAGAGCCATTGATGAGGGCAAAGCAGTCCATACAGCATACCTGGACTTGGCTAAGGCCTTCGACACAATACCCCACTCAGGCATCATAGATAAGCTAAACAGCTTAAAAGTAAACCCTTATGTCACTAGATGGGTTGCAAACTGGCTAAAGGACAGAACCCATAAAGTTAAAATCGCTGGAGCAATGTCAGACTCAAAGCCAGTCACAAGTGGTGTCCCACAGGGATCTGTCCTGGGACCCCTCTTGTTTGGCATTTATTTCTCAGATGTTAAAGCAAACATGGGAGGGCTGTGGCTGACAAAGTTCGCAGATGACTGCAAACTAGGCGCCATAGTCGATACACCAGCAGACACACACATCCTACAAAAGGCCCCACTGAAACGGACAACTGGTGCCGTAGTCACGGCCTTAAACTAAATGCCAAAAATGTATAGTCATCCCTTTTGGAAAAAACAAAGTACCCACAAATTATCACATAGACAGCAACTCACTGAGTACAGAAAAAGTAATCAGAGACCTAGGGTCCCAAGTAGACAGCGACCTCTCATTTGACACCCACGTTGCCAAAGTGGTTAGAAAAACATTCTACCTTGCACACCTCATCATGAAGGGATTCGCATCCAGATCCAAGGATGTCATTGTACCCCTATATTCCTCCCTCATCAGACCCATGATTGAGTACAATGCCCCATTTGGTATGTACCTCACCCGGCACTTGCAACAGCTGGAGAGACCACAAAAGTACCTCACCAAAAGGATCAAGGGTCTCCAACATATGTCTTATTCCACCAGACTAAAGAAACTTCAGCTCTATTCAGTAGCATACCGCCTGCTCAGAGGTGATCTCTGCCTGACGTACAAGGCCATGTCCAATCAGGATCTGATGGACATGCTCCACCTCAAAAAATCCAAATCCATCAGGACCACAAGAGCTAAAGACTTAAACCTCGGCACAAGTATGAATAGGACATGCTGGAGGGATAGATTCATAACCCAGAGGCTTCCCTTGCTTTGGAACATGATCCCAGTTCGTATTAGGCAGAGCCCCTCACTGACTCTCTTCAAGAGAAATCTTGATGAGTGGATGGGAGATCGTAAGTTTACCCCAGGGGTCACATCTGTGTCACTGCTAGACAGGGGCACAGTAAACTAATTCTATTATATAAGGGGACGTTCATTGTGTCACTACTAGACAGAGGCACAGTATTCTAGATTTATTCTGTACATTTTTGTACCATTTCATGGGGTGGCAAAAGCCACATCACTATGGCTAGTCTTACAAATGCCCCAGGGCAGATAGCCTAGTACTATACTATGAAACTATGAAACTATGAAACAAAGTGATTATAACTGCTGAGTGGGGTGGTAGGCTCTCTGTTGATGAAAATATCTTACTGTCTTCTCATCTGCTCATTTTGAGTAATCATTAATCTGGGTTTGTAGCACTAGTGTGCATTTTTTGTGAAGTCAATGTGTGTTTATATGAAACAAACTTGAAATACATTATTTTGACTATTATTTCTACCACAATCTAATATCTGAGGTATACCCATTTACCAATAAGGTAGTTACTGCTGCATTAGTGTGTGTGTGTGTGTGTGGGGGGGGGGGGTTGTATGTGAATGAACTTAACTTACTCATTTGTCATCTGCTCATATTAAACAGTCTTTAACCTAGGTTGACAAGACTAGAATGCATTTGTGAAGAGTACATTTGAGTAATTTACCGTGGTACTGTGTTTGGTTGAAACAAACTTGAAATACATTTTTGTGGTCGTTTTTATCACATCAGATACCTGATCCCGGTGTACTTAGTTGACAAGTTTATATAACTGCTAGGTTGAGCAGCCTGAGAATGAAAGGAACTTACTCTGCTTATATCTGCTCATTTTAAACAGACTTTAATCTGGCTTTACAAGTGCATTTGTGTGACATAAACTAGAATACGTAGTGAGGATACTGTGTCTTTGTTTGAAACAAATATAACATGCATTACTCTGGCCATTATTATCACAATTAGATGTTTAAGGTGTCCCACGTTACAAAATTGTCTACAACTACTGGGTGGGTTAAGGAAGCTCTCTGTGGATGAAAGTAAATTTTCCTCTTGTCATCAGCTTATTTTAAACATTTATTAATAAGGCTCTGCAAAAGCATACACATTTGGGTGAAGTAAGTTGGAATACTTCCCTGTGGCTATTGTTTATGTGTGTAAAACAAATCTGAAGTACACTTTGCATTGGCATTATCATTATTATTTTACCAGAAACAGGCATCTGAAGTGCAAGCAGTCAACAATTTGGAAATAATTGCTGGATATGGAGGCTGTCTGTGTATGGAAATCACTGACCCTGCTGTGATGATCAAATTAAATGATCATGGTCTGGCTTTTCAGGACTAGTGTGCATTTGTATAAAGCAACTGGAATACGTTCTATGGCCATATTTCATCACAATCAGGCATGTGGGGTGTATACACAAACTGATACTCACTCATCCAAGATTTTACACAGTGTCCAGATTTTTGCTTCATATTTTGGTCTCAGTCTCAAAAAAGCTTGCGTTTTTTCTGGTAAACCACTGAAGATTACAGTAACAAAATGATGATGATAGACATTTGAGTTTCTGAGCTCATGTCCTTCAAAAATGTATGCTAATGGAAAATCTGTTATTTTACCCACTTTCTAAGTTTATAAAAGGAGTACTTAAAATTTGTCTCTTATTTCATTTTATTTATGTTTTAGTTACCAGAGAAGAGCACTGATCACAGAATTATCAGTTGTACCCTCTTCCCGGGTTATAATCACAACAATAAAGTATGACTATAAACATAACAGAACACATATTGTAACAGAAAAAAACAAATATCAATAGAACCATAATAGAACAGATATATAATTAATAATGCATAGGCATGAATGTAAAAGAACAGTAAGAGATGCACAAAGGAAGTGAAGTACAGGGAAAGGTCGATAGTTACACATTTCACAGGGTTTTAAAGGATAATGTTGCTGATGTCTAATGACATACTCCTGAACAAAAAACAGTGCCTGTGAACTGACAGGTATGCAAATAGGTAGTAAGGCATGGACTTAACTAAACAGTAGAGTAGACTAGAGTAGGAGACAATCATAAAGGAAGAAGAGTTAACTCAAGGGAGAATTTTATATATACATAATGGCTCCAGTTTCCTGGCATTTGCATTTGAGTTGCCAACATCAGGAACTGTTTGAATTCTGAACTGAACTTGTGGTATCTTGTGTCATAGGTGAGGGGATAAGGGATAGATTGCCATAGTGTAGGGGAAGAAAAGAAAAGCTATGATGTGCAAAAAGCAGTTTTGTGGCAGGGGGTTTGAAGTGAAGGCCCACCAGCAGATTGGCTTCTTGGGTTGCTAGCTGGGCTGCCTTCAGTGACTTTCATTGCAAGAGGAGATAAGGTGTCTTGATGGAGTAGTTTAAAAAGTATGGAACCAAGTAGGACAATAGCTGTGATTTGGAGGGGGAACCTTTTGTGAAGCAATGTTGTTCATTCTAAGGGGAACGTGTAATGAAACTGTACATTTTATTTGATAACATCTGCAGGGCCGTTGCATTTTTGACTGAAGTAGTGGTGACTAAAGGTAGGCCATATTGGAGTTGAGCAAGCAGGACACTTTTGCCTATGGCTGCTCTGGCAAGAGCTAAAAGACAATCTGAGATTTTATTCTTTTGGAATAAGATGTTAATTGATTTTAAATCTCAGTTTTTGAATGTGCTCCTGATAGCTGAGGAGGTGGTCTGGCCAAATTCCTAGGTTCTAAAAGAGATAGTAATTTTAATAAGAGAGTTATTGATATCAAAGATGTTAAGAGAGGAAGGGCAGGAGGAAAAAAAAAGCGCACATTTGGTTTTCTCAGGTTACACAAAAAAGGTTTTTGTTGATAAGCTACCTTTTTAGAGACAGGAGTTCATCCTGAAGTTGAGTTTGAATGGCAAGAACAGAACTTCAGGAAATACTAGAGCATATGTTGGTGAGCTCAGAAAGGGAACTGTCTATCTTTTCATTAAAGGATCTGTTGGCCATGAAGTCTTTGAACCACAGAGTTACTTTAGGACTAATACCAATGTCTATTAGGTGTGTGAGTAAAACAGAGCTGTCAACAGTGTCAAAGACTCTAGTAAGGTCAAGGAACATCTCACCAATAAAGTTCCCTTTGTCCATGTAGACCTTGTAAAATGTATTGAAGTGGGTTTGAAGTGACTAGTGGAAGCAGGTTTAGGATTCTTGGAAGTAGGTCTCAGAAAGGTAGTCTTTCATATAGACAGAAAGGTATGACTTGTGAGGCTGAAGTTATAGATCTGCTTCAAGGGAATAGTAATGAAGTCTCTAAAGAGGTACAGAACCCAAGGAAAAATGTTGTCCGGGCCAGTAGGTAAATCAAGGGGGATTTGTTCAAATAAGGGTGCTATTTGTTTTGTTGAAACTGTGATAAAGTACAAGGGAGTAAAGTGACATCAGTAGCTATGCAGGAAGGGGGGAGTGGGAGGTAGGTTGGAAAATTATTTTAGAACATCTAAGGGGAAAGGTTAGCATTTTGGAATTGGATCAGTCCTTGTGAGAATGAATTCTTTGTGCCCTTTGCCCCCCTCCCAATATTTTGACTTTGTCCAAAATTCTTGAGCAAAGAAGTTGAAAGACATGAAAGTGATATAAGTGATGAGTATAGATATTTATGGATTATAATTATAGCAGCTTGAGTGGTTGTTTATGATTGAATTGTTCCAAAATGGATAGTTTTATTATTATTCGTTTGTAAATGCTGCTTCCCCTCTTGCAGGAAAAAACTTTCAAGATCACAAACTTAAAACACATTCAAACAGATTTGCCTTTATTAAACAATAAACAATTTAAACGAGTCTGGTGAATCAGGATACATTTAAAGCAATTTGGGTAACTATACATTTGCATTTATGAATAGGCTTTAAAAAATCTCTAGAATTTCTGTCTGAAAGCCACCGCTTTCCAATGTATTACTCATTGTAAATGCAAATCAATTAATTATTTTCTACATAATGTAATCATTTAAATGGCTGCCAAAGACAGTGTCAACTAAAGTCATTTTGGCAGCTTTCGTAATGGTGATCTAAAAGGACAACCATGTTATAGAGGCAGAGTTTAGATTCATAGATTGTTACTGGGCTAATGACCCAGGGGCCTTTTTAAGCCTAGCCAAGTTTTCCTGAAAAAGTATTGATGTCTTGTATCCAAATAGGACATTAAGGGCCAGATGTTGATAAGCTACCTCTGTCAATGAGAGACATGGGTGCCAGGACAGATGTAAATGTTCTATTCTCCATCCACTGGTTAGGTTACGCTTAAATTGGGTATTAGACAAACTCAGTTTCCTTGGATGGGAAGCCTGTTCCATAGGAGATGCAATCTCTGGGACATATATCTGTCTTTCCAACATATTCTGTTTAAGTCACAGGCAAATTTCAGGTCCTTAGACCTTGTATTTCTGGTACTGTTTGACTTATGAATATACAGAAGCTTCATAAGTGTGGGGTCTGTGGATGTCTTGCAAGCCAAGCGTAGATCATCCCTAAGCAATCTATAGGAGAGTGAGTAGAGGGAAAGGGTTTTAAAGCACTCTGCATAAGGCAGGCTTATTACGCCTTGTATTCTTTTTTGTAAGAAACCTCTGAGGTCACTCTAGTTGCTGGATGTACCTGGTCAGGTACAAATTGAAGTGAGTTTTGTACTCCTTCATTGATCTGATGAGAGTACAGTGTGATAATGACCCTTTGGCCCTAGATGCCATGCCCTTACTTTTAAGTTGTACAACATAAAATGATTTCCTCACCACTGTGGCTACATATTGGTCAACGGTAAGTTACTCTCTATGCGAGTACCCAGATCCCTGACTACTGGGTCATCTCTTAGGGATGTATTATCAACATGATAACTAGCCAGGATGGTTGACTTCCCAAAGAGTACAATTATGTGGATTTCTTAGCATTGAGTTTAAGACCATGGCTTTGGTACCATTTGTTATTTAGAGATAGGCCTTTTTGAAGAATGCTAGTGTCTGCAGGGGAGTTGATGAGGTTAAATGAAAAAAGTTAATTTGTAGGAGACAAAGAAGAACACAATACAGCAGCGATGTTTGTCATTGTTTTTAACCAGGGTAAAATATCAGGACAAGAGTGGGTCTGCTATTATTTTGGAACATTTCAAGGGACACAAGGAACAGAAGTTTTATAACCATTGACCAGAAACATGTCCTGCTGATGTGCATTCAAAGACCATGGAAGGGTAGGAAATGGTTTGGGTATATAGACATAGATCACTCTCAAATGTAGATTACAAGACACATGGTAGAATTTTAGTCAAAGGTGGTAGATCTGCAAGTGACAGGTGCAGCTCTTGGTTGGGTTTGTTCCCTGTACACAAGTAATTGATGCTGTAAGAAAGGCAGTAGTATTGGCTTCATGGTGCAGATGGATGAAGCCCTGAATATAACCTATGTGACTAACTTTGATTTAGCAGCTCCAAAGCTGGTGGAGCCAGCCAGGGAAGACACAATGAGATGTGGCCACTGGCTCATATATCTTGCAAGACAGGAAATAAGCTTGACCTGCAGAAGATTGACACTGTTTAGAAGATAGGTGTGAGAACACAAAGTAACAGGCTTGAGTGACTGTGTCTAACAATCAGCATACAGAGGAACAGACACAGTGTCGTGTTTTGCATGCATAAGGCTGCCACCAGGGATAAGACTTTCATTCACCAAAGGAAATCTTATTGAGGTGTAAATGATGCTCACCAAGTGTAAGACTAAGGGATTGAGTGTAATGAGGAAAAAAAAAACTAGGAGGGGAGAAAAAGGAAGCTGCAAAATTCAGAATAGTCTCAGAAGTAGGGATGATGATTAACAAGTGGTTAACTGGGTGATGAAGAGTTTTCCATAAGTGTCAGTTTCATAGTTTCATAGTTCCTGCCCTAAGCAACAACTGCTGCACCAACATCCCTTATAGTAAATATGTTAATGATAGGACATTTTAAGGTATACAGGGGTACCACACTTCTCAACTGTCCAGATTTTCACAGAATGTGCAGATTTCTGACTCACATTTTTGGCTTGTTTCTCATAAAAGGGTCTATATTAAATCACTGAAAGCTTAAAAAAGCGAACAGTGATTAATCGACCCTATGTAAGCGAAAGCTTACAATGTCAAAGTGTCAGGACAGCGATTTTTTTTCCAAAGGAAAAAAATCGCTGTTCCAACAAAAAAAAAAAAAAAATCCATCTCAAACATTACATTCAGTGGGGGGCTTTGCCCCCCACACCCCACCTTCTTAAATATACCAACTCAGAGACTGCACTACAGTGCCGGAAATGGCAAAGTACCAAAGCGGCCAAGCAAATTCTTTCCCAGGGAAAGAATTCACTTAACAGCCGCTTCGATATTTTCCGTTTTCAGCCTTTTCAATTCGACCAAGACGTATTCGAAAGAATGCGTCTTCAGTCGTCTAATATAGACCCTCATAAAATTGTAGATTCCTTGCAAATCACTGGCAAATTATTGAGGGCTAAAGTCAGAAAATAATGGCAGACATTTTAGTTTCAGGCTTCAAATCCCTCAGAAAATTCATACTAATGCAAAACCCATCTATGTTTGTAAGAGCAATATTTAAAACGTGTGCCTATGTTTTGGACCTCTGTCCCCACATTATTTGTGGATTTTTTTCAGACATCCTTAATGAATTATCACTTGTGCCATAGCCAAATTTACATTCATTATAAAAGTAATCAAACTATAATTAACATAACAAACATTATACTTCACATATATTTCTATATATCATATAACAAGCAACATTACATAAATTATTCAATTCCTGCCTTTTTTAAAACAAGAAACATCTCTATTAAACCATCACTTACTAAATAGGCAATCATACATTTATATAAATGTAAATGAAAACAGACTAAACCAACACAACCATAGTTGCAAGCATTTTACATCACAAACTGTGCTGACACACTCCGAGTTGCAAACATTATACATCACTTATTAGCTACTCAATCTTTCTCACTCAAACATTATATAGCTCATTTAAGTCCTGCTGCCTTTTAAACCATATTCCTCCCTTGTATGTATTGTTCCCACAATTCCCATTTTTTCTATGTAGTTTGCTCCTACCCTTTTCTAAAGATCTCAGTTCCAGTTGTTTTATCTCTGCTACTATCGTCATTACTTCTAGTATAGTTGGTTTAGGTTTTGATTTCCATTTTCTAGTAATTGCTTTTTTTGGCAGCCACCATTATTAGACATAGCAAGACCTTACCATGTCTAGGCAATTCCAATTCTGTATCATAACTCAGAAGAATCATGCCCCTCATCAGACCAATCTGCCCACCCAGCATCTCTGACAGTGCATCCCGCACAGAATCCTTAAAGCCTGCCAATTCACTGCCCTCCCAGAAAATATGTTCCCAATTACCTCTTTCTTCACCATCACATCTCCAACATTTACTGTCTGCCTGAGGAAAAATGATCTGGAGTCTACTTGGGATATAGAAATATCTATGTAAACATTTCCAGGCAAAAATCCCAAATCTTCTAGATTTTGTTGCATATTTGGGAGACATACATATATCTGCCCATTGTTTCTTTTTGAATTGCTTATCCAGTCTCTCTTCCCAATCTTTCCTAACCTCCTCTGATTCATTCTTATAGGTATCATGCAATATTTTATATGATCTACTAATTATTCCTTTTTTAGTGGCAGCTTCTGTTCTAGATACTACTAAAAAACTACCAGTGCTAGTCTTTCATTTAGGACCCCCCCCCCCCCATTTCTTTCTCTTTGCCTATACTCTGAAATCAATCCCTGATAGGGAAGGCAATCTCTAACCTGCAGTCCAAATTAATTCTTGGCATCTTCAGATTATTTGTGGCTTTGTCCAGATTTCTTCCTCTAAGAGGTTGAGAGGTATGAAGGATACCAAGTAGAGTTTCCTGTTGATGAGACGGTTATATTTCTCAAGTGTACTGCGTTATTAGGAACATTCCTCATTTTCTACACTTAAAAAGTCCATGTTGCACACAGTTCCTCACTGAAAGGGCTGTCACATATGCAATATTAATTTTTTTACATATCTATGGTAGGTAATATTGAATCGCAGCAAGTTATCAAATTAACTTTTTTGTAAGTATAAAGAAACACATTTTAGCATTCTATGAGTCTCCTAGTTGAAGGTGAACCACTGGTGGCTAAACTTAGAGGGGAAAGGGGATAGTTAGAGCAAAAATCCAAAATGAAAAATGTAAAGTCTGCAAGTCAATGATGTACTACTGATGCAGACTAATGTGAAAAGGCAGTAAGCACAGCACAGTAGATGTCACAAAAATCTGGGAAACATGCAGGGTGTCAGCATACTGCCAGCAAGTCAAAAGAAATGATTTTTGGATATATTACTTAAGAAATGTTAAAATGAAGGAATGACATGGTGAAGAAATTATGTATTTGTGGGTAAAAAATTAAGATTTAGAAGACATGCATAGGCCAAATTATGAAAGGGTAATGTGAGAGATGAAGATGACAATGGAAGTTGGCAGAAGCTAGGGTACACACTTCTTTACAGGAATATAATAATGCAGCAGCAGATAACACTTAAAGACTACTGATTTCAGTTAGCATTCCCCAGACCGTGTGTGTTATATGGCATGGGTCAGTTACTCATGCAGACAAGGAGGAATAAGAAGGCAAATGATAGCACCAAAATTTCTGCAGCCGGACAGAGAACAAAAGATTGGAAGTCCTGAGGTGGGGACAACTTAAATATTGCCCACTTAAAAGGGGCTTACTACAAGATTGTGACAAACAGGTGGAGAGGAATATTATGCATGAAAAGGATTTCACAGAGGTGGAGGTTATGACAATAGGGACTGGAGTCAGCAGATTTAAGAGGTAAGTATAGAGGGATGATGCAAAGAAGGCAGTATCAGAGACAGTAATGGTACATATGTATACAGCATGGTACCATTCTAAAAGCAGAAGTTGCATTTGTGACCTATAAATACAAGGTGGTAATAACAGAGATGAGTGTGGTCTGCAAAGCAGTTTAAAAGAAGCATACTGAAGAGAACTAAAACAAGAATTTGCTATAAAGAGTGGAGGAGTACTTCAGAATACAGTATATAGAAAAGATTGAAGGTTTTTCAAGGTACTCAGAAGGGAACAGGGTAGATCAGAAAAGAATGCGTTTTTGAGCAAACATCTCAAGAAAGATAGAAGAAGAGAACACAGGAAAAAGCAAAACCAAATTTTATCTAAAAGTACTGAAGAGTATTTCATGAGAAGATTACACTTACATTTTCCTTTCGCGCCGCAGTTGTCATGGGGAAAAATAACAGTTGTAAGAATTAGTGTTGGGAAGAATATGTGTGGGGTCCACCAAACCTGCTCTACAATATGTAAACAGAAAATAAAAGAGAAAATGAGGGTGACAGTCACTAAAGACGTGACAACTGACCTTATGGACAAAATAGAAAAAAGAGGGTTGATGCTGATGCTGGTGGCTAAGCTAATGTATAAGGCACCCCTGCAACAGAAAACTGCTCCATGTAAAGCAGATGCATCTCCTCTTTGGAATGCTTCAGCTAAGCACTGGGATCGCTGCTCTAGTAAATAATCTCTAGTACTTATCTGAAACAATAAAACAAGACCAAAATAAAAGAAAAAGTCATGGACATTCTGCAAAACAATTACGTGAATTCTTGATCTGTGCAATACCATTAAACAAATAAGTACATAATTCAGGGTCATTTGACAGCTATGCCTCCCCATATGCATACAAACACAGCAAATAAATTAAAAAAATGTAAATAAAAAGTTTAAATGTTGAGTGGATCACTACAAAATATGTTATGCCCTGCTGTACCTGCAACAGAAAGCCATCCTTGCAGATTGGGATAGCTACTGTAGTAAGCAATCTGTAGCAAATATGCAACACCAAAAATCATGAATGTTCCACAAAAATAAGTCTGTTAATGCCGGATCGTTGTATTACTGATAAACAAATAAGTATGTAAGTAAACAAATCAGGGACAGATAACAGATATGCACCACCCCGCACACACACACACACACACACACACACACACACACACACACACACACACACCCACACCCACACCCACACACACGCACACACACACACACACACACACACACACACACACACACACACATATACATACACACACACACATAGTAAATAAATAAAAATAGAAGTTATGTACTCACCATAACGTTTCTGTTTGTTGCCCATCTCGCCATTCATTCTTACTTGGATGGGTTCAGAGCTGATCCTCGGCTCCGACTAGGCTGAATACACCAGCTGGAATTCTCAAACTTGGCTCGTAGCAAGGCAGGTATCCCTTGATGCAGTGGTGCAACTCTCCAGATCTTGTTTGCTGCTAACAGTAATAAGGACTAATACAATGGTATGATACCAGGTCAAGGAAAAAAAACAAAGATAGTCAAAGGAGCTCATGTATAAGAGGAAAGGTCACCTGGTCCTCTAGGAGTACTTGGATGGGTGAAGGTGGGGGGTCGTAAGAATGAATGGCGAGATGGACAACAAACACGGAACATTATGGTGAGTACATAACTTCTTTATGTTATGTCTTCCTATCTCACCTTTATTCTTACTTGGATGGGACAGTGTCCCTAGCATCTTTTTCCCGGGTGGCTCATGGGAGTACACCTTTGAGCACAGTGGAACCAAAGGTGGTCCTTTCCCTGGAGGCCAAATCAACTTTGTAATGAGTGATAAACATGTGAGGATTAGCCCACATAGTGGCAGCACAAATACTGTCCATAGACATTCTGGCCTGGAAAGCAGAGGATGTTGCTAATGCTCTGGTTGAGTGACCTCTAGTTCTGAATGGTAAATTTCTACTATTGGAGGTGTATATAAAGGTGATACAACTTGAAAGCCAATTTGAAAGGGTGACTTTAGACACTGGCACGCCCTTTTTTGCCTCAGAGAAAGAGATGAATAATTGGTCAGATTTCCTGAAATTTTTAGTTCTATGCAAATAGAATCTGAGCTGTCTATGCATGTTCAATTGATGGAGTTTATACTCTGCCTTGTTGCTATGATTTGGAAAGCTTAATAGATTGATTTATATTGGATTGAGAGCAAACCTTAGGTATAAAGGATGGATTAGTTCGTAGCGATACCCTATCCTTATGGAAAATCAGATAAAGTGGTCTGATTGATAGTGCTTGCAACTCTGAGACTCTTCTAGCAGATGTTACAGCTACTAAAAGGACAGTTTTCCAGGAAAGAAATCTGAAGTCACAAGGTGAAGAGGGCTTGAACGATGGCAATGTTAGTTGAGACAGGACAAAATTTAAATCCCAAGGAGAGAGTGGCTCTTTAAAAGGAGGTCTCAGTAAGGAAGTGCCTTTTAAAAATGCTTTACACAACCTGTGTGACATTAGGTTAGGAGTATGCTCACCAGTGTGGAAATTCGAGATTGCAGCCAACTGAACTCTAATAGTTGCTGCAGCTGAGCCTTGCTGGAAGAGTTCTGCAAGAAATTTTAAACTGGATTGAATTGGAGCAGAAAATGGGTTAACGTTTCTAATTTGTGCCCAGTGAGAGAATCTCTTTCATTTGCTAGTATATAGTTTTCTAGTAGAATCTTTATGAGAGGATATCAATATGTATTTGACTGCTGGAGTGAAGTTTTGAAGCCTGACTAAGTTGGGAGTGGAGCAGCCATGCTGTCAAGTTGAAGGTGTGGCGAGAAGGATGAAGTGTTCCTGACATATATGTCAGAAGGTCTGGAACTGTGTCCAGAACCCACGGCTTCTCTTGCAGATGAGGCCAGAGGAAGGGGAACCAAATCTGATGAGGCCAATATGACTTTGGATATGAGGAAGAATGGGGGGACAGGCATAAAGAAGTCCCGAGGGCCAGTTGTGAACAAGCGCGTCTCTTGGTGTCTCCCCCAGAGGGGGGATTAGAGCAAAGTAGCTGCTGCATTTGGTATTCATGGGAGTGGCAAAAAGATCGCAGCAAGGTTGGCCTCATTTCCGGAAAATCTCTTCCACTATGTTATGGTTTAGAGACCAGTCATGAGGCATTAATATTGTCCTGCTGAGCTTGTCCGCTCTCACGTTGGATTTCCCCGGGATGTGCATTGCTACTAGAAAGCGTTGGGAAGATATTGCCCATTGTTAAACTCTCAGAGCCTCTCAACAAAGTGGGTATGATCTGGTTCCTCCTTGTTTGTTTATGTACCACACCACCGACATATTGTCTGACTGGATTGCAATCGTCTCTAGTGGAAGAGAGTCATGGTGTGCCTGCAATGCCAGAAGCACTGCTCTCATCTCTAGAACATTGATATGCAAATGGGCCTCGTGGTCTTGCCATATACCTTGGACTTCCCTTCCCAGATAATGCCCCCCTAGAATCTTTATGAGAGGATATCAATATGTGTTTGATTGCTGGTGTGAAGTTTTGAAGTCTGACTAAGTTGGGAGTGGAGCAGCCATGCTGTCAAGTTGAGGGTGTAGAGAGAAGGATGAAGTGTTCTTGACATAAGAGAAGGATGAAGTGTTCCTGACATATATGTCAGAAGGTCTGGAACTGGGTCCAGAACCCACAGCTTCTCCTGCAGATGAGGCCAGAGGAAGGGGGACCAAATCTGATGAGGCCAATATGAGGCAATGAGAATCAGCCTGCTTCCCAAGGATTTTGCTTTCTGGATGAATTCTGATATGAGGGAGAATGGGGGACAGGCATAAAGAAGTCCCGAGGGCCAGTTGTGAACAAGTGCATCTCTTGGTGTCTCTCCCAGAGGAGGAATTAGGGCAAAGTAGCTGCTGCATTTGGTATTCATGGGAGTGGCAAAAAGATCGCAGCAAGGCTGGCCTCATTTCCGGAAAATCTCTTCCGCTATGTTCTGATTTAGAGACCAGTCATGAAGCATTAATACTGTCCTGCTGAGCTTGTCCACTATCACGTTGGATTTCCCTGGGATGTGCATTGCTACTAGAAAGCGTTGGGAAGATATTGCCCATTGCCAAACTCTCAGAGCCTCTCGACAAAGTGGGTATGATCTGGTTCCTCTTTGTTTATGTATCACACCACCGACGTATTGTCTGACTGGATTGCAATTGTCCCTAGTGGAAGAGATTCATGGAGTGCCTGCAATGCCAGAAGCACTGCTCTCATTTCTAGAACATTGATATGCAAATGGGCCTCGTGGTCTTGCCATGTACCTTGGACTTTCCTTCCCAGATAATGCCCCCCCCCACCACCCTATCTGGGAAGTGTCTGTGATCACTGTAGCAACAGGTTGTTGTGGAATAAAGGGTCTCCCGATGGTCACATGATTGGACTGAGTCCACCACCATAGATCCCTCTTGCATGACTCTGTTATTCTGATCAGATGGGACATAGGAAGTTCTTGAAGCAACCACTGAGAAAACAGGAGCCATTGAAGGATTCTCATATGAACCCTTGTGAGAGGAACTAGAGTTATGGTTGAAGCCATTTTTCCTAGAAGTTTCAGAACTACCTTTGCCTTTACCTTGTTCTTGGGAATAAGGTGAAGTATTTGCTGTCTGAGGGCAGAAATTCTGTCGAGTGGAAGATGTGCCATCATAGAAACAGATACTAGGTGTGCTCCCATGAAGGTAATATGTTGACAGGGCAACAAGGCAAATTTTTGTAAATTGACTGTTATGCCTAGCTGAGCACAAATTACCAATGTCACGTCCCTGGCTTGTTGCAGTAGATGCTTGGTGGTGGCAGTTAGGAGCCAGTCATCCAGATACAGAAACACTTGGAATCCAAGATGTCTCAAGTGAGCTGTTAATACTGCCATGCATTTGGTGAACACTCTGGGGGCTGTAGTGAGACCAAAGGGCAGAGTTCGGAACTGATAATGACTGGCTCCCAGCCAGAAGTGTAAATGACTCCTTGATGCTGTGTCCATTTTTATGTGGTAGTACACATCTTGGAGGTCTATTGAGCACATCCAATCATCTTTCCCTAAGAAGGGAAGTATTGACTGCAGTATCACCATTCAGAACTTGGACTTTTTGACAGATTCGTTCAGTTTGCTGAAATCCAATATGGGTCTCCAGTCCCCTGTTCTTTTTGGCACCAAAAAGAATTTTGAGTAAGTTCCGAATTCTGTTTGGTCTGTGGGGACTTTTTGGATGACTCTTTTGTCTAACAACTTTTGGATTTCTATAGTTGCTTGCTCCATTAGATTGGGTGGAACATCTGTGATTGTTCTTATGTGTGAGACAGGATGGCAAAAGGGAATGGAATATCCTCTGGATATTATGCTTTGTACCCACTTGTTTTTTGTGATATTTTGCCAGGCTTCTGTGTACAAAGATAAACATCCCCTGACTGCATCCAAAGTAGAGCAGATGGGCCTCCTTTCAGGAGCACTGGTAGGGATGTCCGAGAAAGGAATCACAGTCACCCTGGTTTTGCGGACCCCCTCTGCCTCTAGGATGATGTCTACCATTGTTGCCTCCCCCTCTGCCCCTGATGAAGGATTCACCTTGTGCATCTTGGAAAGCTCCCTGGGATCTTTTGAACCACATTTTCCCACTCTTCTGACCTTTAGGGTAAGGTCTTGAAGGTACTGAAAAATGTACTGCAATGGCAGAGAGAGAGTATTCCCTTCCTGCTCACATCTGGTGTGTCTTTAACTTTAGGTCCAAAAAATGAGGAACCATCAAAAGGGGCATTGGTAAAGGTAGACTTAAAAGGTTCCACAAAATTACACAAGCGCATCCAGGAGTGCCTCCTCAGGGAAACTCCTGAACCCACTGCCCTACTCACTCCATCCGCTGCATATGATATCAGTCTCATGTAGGAGTTGACGATGGAATTTAAGGTGCACAACTGGGAGGTGACTTTCTCTGTCACCCCCGCAGCCAATGAACCTTGTAGAGTATCTCCTAGCTCCTTCAGGAGATCTCTTTGTAGCCTTATAAAGTGTGTGAGGTAGTTCAGTGATCTGAGAGTAAAAGTTACTGATGAAAATATACACTTCCCGTATCTGTCCATCGTTCGAGAATCTTTGTTCGGAGGATGAACAGATGAGGATGTCTCAGAAAGTTCCTTCTTGGTGGCTGCTGCCACCACCATAGCATCTACAGGCACACCTTTTCCAGTGGGCACTGACAAAAACTTGTTTGGCCTCCGAGGGACTGGTTCCATAGTGTCAGATGACTCCCATGCCTTTTGACTGACTAACTCCATTAGCTCATCAATAGGCGGAGACACCCAGAAGGCTAAAGGTTGAGATCCAAAAGCCTTCAGGTACACCGATACCTCATCAGAAGGGGTGATGGTGTTCCAGCCACCTCTGGATCTCAAGGATACCTGCAAATGAGATATCTTTGGAGGACGACCATGGGGACCCTTCTGACTCCTCGAGGTCAGTGTCTCTGAGGTGACAGACTCATCAGGGGGAGTCTATATGCTTCCTCTTGCATGTCCTCTTTCCGAGGGGGCTCCTCAGAAGAGTATTCTGGGGAGGCCTTGAAACAGTGGAGTTCACCCAATGGGGGTTCCTGAGGCTCTGAATCTCTGCTGTCCTGTGGATGGGGTAGTGCTGAGACAGTAGCCAGTGCTTTGGCGGGATGAATGCCAGTATCCTTGTGTGGAGCTGTAGAGTGGGACAGCACACTCCTCATCAGCTCGAAAGCAGAACCCACTGGTTCTGAGGACACCCCCGGTTCCAAGGAAACAGAGGACACACCGGCTCCAAAGCTAATGTAGGAGCTGAGCTCACCCGTGCCAACAGACCGAGGGGTAGACTCCAATCAGAGAACTTCGGCTCCCAAACACCCCGGATGGCACTGAGAGTTTCGGAGCAGAGATCAGTTCTGGAATCTCCCAAGGGAGTACCAGAACCAACAGGTCTACAGCAAGTGGTACTTGGCACTCCAGCTCCAAAGATCCAGCTTGGCTCAGTGGATGAACAACAGTGGATGTAACAGTCTTAGAAGGCTCCAAAACCTGTTGGGTCATAGCCGAGAACAATTTTGCCAGTGCCGGCGACTTCAATAGTCTGTGCACCACCTGCTTCATGTCATCATCAGATAGGCTCCTAGAGGACCTCGAGGATAGAGTTGGTGAACGAGATCTCTCCAGAATGGGAGATCTCAAAGTAGGGGGACCAGTGGAATTTCAATGGACCAGCTCCGAGATACGTTTTTTTTCGGTTCCAAGGACCTTGGAGCCGAAGAACCAGGTTTGTCAGTAATAATTATCTCCATTGGTTCCAATGCCTGTGGAGCCAAGGAGGTTGATGGGTGAGAAATTTCTGACAATTTTTCAGGAGGCTCTGACTGAGCCGAAGAGACAGGAGATGGCCTTTTGGTTGGTTTGTCCCATTTAGAAGTGAAAGAGGACAAAGAAGAAGCACTCTATACAGCTTCCTCAAAGGTTGGCTTCAAAAGCCCTTTGAAAATCAATTTATTTTTCCTCTCCTGCAACACATGGGTGCTAAAGGAGTGGCAGAAAGTGCAATTTTCTTAGAGATGGATAGCTCCTAAACAATAAACACAAATGCTATGTCCATCTGTACTAGACATTTTTTGGGTGGATTTTTGACATTTCTTAAAGCCCGAAGGCTTATGTTCTTCCTCCCCAGCCTCTTTGGACATGTTAGGGAAGAAAAAAATCCTATAACAATTATAAACACTGAGTAAAAATCACACCACTTCCAGAAAAAATATTAACACTCTAATTTAACACATACAGCACATCTAGTGAATATAAATGGAAATAGCTTTGCTCTAACTAAAATGAGCACTAGGACCCCTAATTTAAATGGAACTAGTAAGCTATAATAAAAGGAAAGACAGAATAAACTAATACTACTAGCCCTCTAACTAAAATGGGCAATTAGCTCTCTAACTTAAATGAGCTAATGAACTAACCAATTAAGTAATTAACTTAGTGACTAGAAATACACACACACACACACACACACACACACACACACACACACACACTAACAAGCAATTTTAAGAGCTACAGTAAGATAAACTACGGGATACACAGTAAAGGCCTGTGAAAAATGACGGCCAAGAAGTAGCACACAACAGTGGAAAAAAGAGATAATCTTAAGCTACACACTAACGCTAAGCTTTAAAAAGGGCACCGTACTCAGTAAACTAACTAATCTCTAAATTCTAAATAGTTTTAAATTCTAGAAGGCAAAAGACAAAAAAACTTAGCCATGGCCAAGAAGAGAACATTCAACTTCGTAAAGCAGCAAATGAGATCTGGAGAGTTGCATCATTGCATCATGGGATATCTACCTTGCCACGAGCCAAGGTTGAGACTTCCAGCTGGTGTATTCGGCCGAGTACTCATCCAAGTAAGAATG
This sequence comes from Protopterus annectens, assembly GCF_019279795.1. Taxonomy (NCBI): domain Eukaryota; kingdom Metazoa; phylum Chordata; order Ceratodontiformes; family Protopteridae; genus Protopterus; species Protopterus annectens. The sequence goes on along the minus strand of NC_056737.1, from coordinate 748,654,906 downwards.
AAGGTGAGATAGAATAACATAACATCAAAAAGTGTTATACTAACATAACCATAGATCCATGTTGTCTGATTTTTGTCCAGTTCAACTGTGGGTTTTCGGATCCAATTGGATCCAACCTCGGCACTGAATTTGAAGCTTTTTGGTTCCAGGGCTCTGACTCTTTGTCTTCACATAATTCCCTGTTCTCCATTCTACTACCGCAGATTGAGATTTGCTCCCTTATGAGTAATTTTATTTATTTATTTATTTATTTATTTAGCATTTGTTTACCAGAAAAGTCCGACTTGGAATGAGCCAATTTTCAGTGGAGGTACAGGGCGAAACATTCCAAGTGCATGTCTTTGTAGCATAATATATGAAAATGTTCTGGCTAGTTCTAAATAATATGAACCAGGTCATGATACAGCAATAGAACAAATGCAGTGATGACTGCTTATTGACAGGGAATTCCATGGTCAACCAGTCTTTGGAGTTTAATTAGTGACAATTTTGGCAGAGGGCAAGTGGGAGGGATGTTAAACCAAACAAAAATAAGACAACATGGATCTGTTGTCATGGTAAGTTTATAGCTTTTTTTATCAATGTTGTCTATTTTTGACAATTCAACTGTGGGACAGATTTGCAAGCAATATTTCCAGGTGGTATCAAGGAAGGACATTTCTAAGAATGGTGGAACCAAAGGATGAGTGAGATCTGGATTGTTCATCCAGTTTATAATGTGACTCAAATGCATGAATTATTGACCAAGTAGCCATTGCACAGATATCACCAGTAGGATGTTTGCTAGCAAAAGCAGTGGTTGTAGCCACAGCCCTTACAAAAAGACCTTTTGGTTTAGACAGTAAGACTACTCCCTTCTTATTGTACACAAAGGTAATACAATCAGATAACCATAGGATCATAGGATCATAGGAGGTTACTAGGCTAATGACTCTAGGGCCCTTACAAGCCTAGCCAAGTTCTACACTTATTTCCATGATCAGCACCTATTGTCTTTGTCCAAGAGCGACACAGGTGGATCCCCTGGGGTGAATTTACTGTTACCCATCCAATCATCCAGATTGCATTTGAAGAGGACTAATGAGGTTTAGACAAAGTAACCTTAGTGACTGCTTTGCCCAATTTTTGATTGGAGAATCCCAAAAAAGTTGATCAGATGTTCTGAATGGCTTAGTTCTATGGAGATAGATCCTGAGTTGGCAATGGATGTCCAGCAAATAAAGCATGTATTCAGCTTTATTAGAAAATCATGGAAAAAACTGGTAGATTTATGGTCTCATTCAGACTAACTTCAGATGCCACCTTAGGAAGGAAAGAAGCATTAGTACTCACTGAAACCCTATCCTTATGAAAAATCAAATAAAGAGGTCTACATTAAAGTGCTTGCATCTCTGATATATGTTTAGCTGAAGTGGCAGCCACCAGAAATTTTTTCCAAAGTAGAACCTTAAAGTTCACTGTAAGCTGCTTGCTCAAATGGCAGCAGAGTCAATGATTGTATGAATATAGTAATATGCCAAGGAGGGGCAGGGTCTCTGACTGGGGGCAGTAGAAGAAAGGTACCTTTTAAAAAGGTTTTAGAAATCTTCATCAAGGCAACAGAACAGATGTTCTGGCCTATATAAAAATAGAAATGGCTGCCAGATGTACTTTGATAGTTGAGAAGCTAGATCCATTATGAGAAGGCTCTGATAAAAACTTTAAAAGGGATGGAACAGATGCTGAAAATGGGTTTAGACCTTTGGACAAAGCCCAAATAGAAAACCTTTTCCATTTGTTATGGTATACCTTGGTGGCATGTTTTTGAGAGGCTGATAATATCTGAACCACAGAGCAGGAAAGCCTGGTATATCTGCCTACAGTTAGAATTGGAGGAACCAAGCAGTTAACTTCATGGCTTTCTGACCTGGGGGAGTTAGTCAAGATGGGTGAGACAAAATATCTGGGTATTGATCTAATTTCGATGGAAGATGTACTAGAGCAGGCCACAGGAATGGAAACCATGTCTGCCAAGGCCAGAAAGGAAATATGAGGATCTTCTTGGTCTTGCACAAATTTTGCTTTCTATATAAATTTGTTTATTAGAGGTAATGAGAGAAAGGCAAAGAGGAGACTTGGGTACCATTTATGGACCAGAGCATCCCTCTGTGACTGTCCCTGTGGTGGGTTCAGGGCAAAGTAGCTGTTGCATTTATTGTTTAGAGGAAAAGCAAAAAGATTATAGCAAGGCTGGCCATAGTGATTGAAAATCAAGTCTGTCCTTTTGGATTGAGGGACCACTAATGAGGAATTTGGATAGACCCATTCAATTTATCCGCTAGAACACTGGATGACCCCTGGATATGTATTGCTACCAGAAAGTGGTGTGAAGACATCACCCATTGCCAGACTCTCATGGCTTTGCCGCATAAAGTATAAGAATGGGTTCCTTCCTGTTTTCTGATGTACCAGACCACTGACAAATTTTCTGTCTGTACTTGAATGACACCTCTGGGGCGATTGTCCTGAAAGGCCTGCAGTGCAATGAGGACTGTCTTCATCTCCAGAACACTGATGTGAAGATTGACCTCTGTGTGTGATCATGTGACCCGAACTGTCTTCCCTTCAAAATGCCCCCCCCCCCCAGAAGGGAAGCGTCCGTTGTCACAATTGTCACTGGGAACCTTGTCTGGAATGTTCTCCCATTTATCACTGAAGGAGACATTATCCACTAAAACATATGCTCTCTGCAGATGTGAGTCAATATTATCTTGGCATGGAGTGGATGGATTCTTTGAGACCACTGTACCACATTGAAGGACCTTCATACAGTATCTGGCCAGAGGGATCATGAGAATTCTGGAAGCCATAAAACCCAATATATGGAGGATTAGCCTTGTTGAAGGACAGGGGTGGTAAAGAACTTTAGTGAGATGCAGACAGAAAGAACTCTGGACACTGGAAGGTGAGCAATCTGTAAGGTTATGTCCAGGTGGCATACAATAAATTCTATCTGTTGAGAAGGCATAAGATGACTCTTGGGGATGTTGACAGTGATTCTCAGCTTCTGCAACAGTCAAAGCAAAATATCCAAGTGGTGTAATAAGAGGCTGTTGGCTGTAGTTGTGAGGAGCTAGTTATCAAGATATGGAAAAATATGGATCCCTAGAAGGTGTAAGTGCACTGCTACTACTGACACAACTTTGGTAAACACCGGCAAGGCTGTGCTGAGTCCAAAGTGCAGAGCTCTATATTGATAGTGGTTGGCTCCTGGACAGAAATGGAGAAACCTCCTCAAATGGTTCTCTATCTTCACATGATAATATGCATCCTTGAGGTCTATTGTGCACATTCAATTGTCCTGTCTCAATAGAGGCAAAATGGACTGTAGGGTGGCCACCTGAAATTTTTGTCTGCTTGACATACAGATTCAAATGATTCAGATGAGGTCCTCTGTTTTCTTGGGTACTAAAAAGAACCTCAAGTAGACTCCAGATTCTATCTGGTCTGCAAGACTAACTGGGTGACTCTTTTGTAGCAGCTTGGAAATCTCTGCTACTTCAAGTTCCCTTTAAATGAGTGGGATGTCAGGAACTCTTCTCTTTTTGACAGGCTGATGGGAAAATGGTATAGAATAACCTCTGGAGATAATGTTTAGGCTATGTTTTGCTAGCTTGAGGGTGCAAAGATGAGCATCCCACACCTGCCTCCAGAGTGCAGCTATTGGGTAACTCTTCAGAGATGCTGGAAGGGCTTTTCACACAATGGTCCACAAAAGCCCTGATTCTGCAGTCGACCCCTGCCCCTAGGTCAATGTCTATTATTATTATTATTATTATTATTATTATTATTATTATTATTATTATTATTATTATTATTATTATCACCTCCTCCTCCTGTGCCACGAACTATCTCCAGTAGTCTCCTGGTAAGAATTCTGTGATTTCCTGAACCACATCTTCTTTCCAGCTCACTGTTTCCTAGAGTAGGGTCTCTGAGGCATGGAGAAGTGGATGCCTATTGTAGACAGAGTCTTACTGTCTTGCTGACTCATGGTGAGTGTTTATTTAACTCTGGGTCCACATAAAGTGGACCCATGAAAAGGGGCATTAATGAAGGACATCAGTAAAGTCATAGAGGTGCATCCAGGCATGTCAGGGAATGGCAATGCTGGTGCTTGCAGCCCTAGCAGTACCATCAGCTGTATTAGATAGCAATCACATGGCTACATTGGATGAAGATTGGAGGATAAACAGCAGAGAATCCACTGTTTGCTGAATATCTGCTGGTAACACCCCAGAGAGAGAGAACTGGAAATTTCCTTCATCAAGTCTCTCTGAAATCTAGCAACATGAGTTAATTCAGTGCCCTGAGAGCAAAGGTTAGCAAAGCATAAGTCTACTTCCCAAAGCAGTCCATTGCCTTAGACTCTCTATTAGAGGGATGGATCAAGGAACACTCTTCTGATAGTTCCTTTTTTTGTGGCTACTGCTACAATCATTGCATCTACTGGAGAATCCTTGCTCCAATGTTTCCTGTTTGTTGTTGAGGACAGAATTTCTTAGAGATAGGCTCCACCACATCATGGTTCTTCCATGCCCATTGAGCCATTAGATCAATGAGTGGATCAAAGAGCAGTACCACCCAGGAGGATGATAACCAAGACTCAATGGCTTCCAGGAACACAGATTCATCTGGAGAATGGTTAAATGTGGACCACTCCCCTCTCTGTTTCATCAATTCCAGTATTTCAGCAAATGTGTCATCCTCAAAGGGGCATCTTGGGAAGGCTTCACCCTCATACATGTCCATGTCTTCTGTGATGGAATCAGGTGAGAGTCTAGATTTGCACATGTGTTTTTGATGAACCACCTTGAGGGGCAGGTACCAGAGGGTTCAGAAACAGACTGGGAGTTAACATAGCTGTAAATCTAGGAAGCCTGTGGGACAGATTGTCCCTGTCTGACAGAAGAATGAGAAACAGCAGCTGATCCCAGCTGGAATTCAGATGGCACTGACCTTGATGGAAGCACCTTTTCCCTCAGCATCAACAGAACTCGGTGGAAAACCTCAAAGGTCATAGAAGCCATTGACTTCGTAGGCACCCTCTTGACCTTGGACAGAATAGAAACCTCACAACCAATGAGTCTCAACCCCAAGAATGATCTCAATACCAAGCTATGCAGTGCTGATGCCCTGATGGAAAAGACATTTCCGACAACTTTGGGATTGAATCCTTCCCCCAGGTGTCAACATCGAAGCCTTCAGCTTCAAGACTCTTCCAAATCCTGACACATCAGACCCAAAAGAAGTCAGTGAAGTTACTTGAAATGTCAGCTCTGAGAAAGGTGCTCCAGGGCAGATCGAGGCTGAAACTACTGGTGCAGATGGGCAAACCAGTACCAAAAAAGAACATAATGGAGGGGTAGAGGGACTAAAACTTAGTGCAGTCCCAGAGGAGAGTACTGAAAGAACTCCAAGCTACACCTGCATTCTGAGGTATTTTCCCATCATTCTGTTGATGTCTTATTCGGCCAATCTCCTTGAAGACTGAGACAATGATGCCACAGACAGTGGTCTGGAGCAGTGTTTCCCTTGAAGAACAGGAGAGTGGAGATTGAGGCTGACCAGTTCCAGCGAGAACAGATGTCAAGACGGAGATGTACAGTGTTGAGAGACTGCTGGCTCTGATAACGTCTGTACCTTAGGATCCAGAGACCACTTACATGACTTCTCAGAGTCCCCTTTCACCTTAGACTTTTTCTTAGATTTCTCTTTAGCAGTATCTGGTTTCACCCTGGCTTTCATGTCCATAGTTCTGGGAGATGAAGTGAAAGAGGAAGCAGTAGGGACAGCAGACCCTGTCTGAGGAAGAAGTCCTTTTACTATCAATTGTTCATGCCGATTATGTAAAGCTCTAATGCTAAAGGAAGCACTGGCTTAGCAAGAAGTATCCAAATGGGCTATCCCTAAACAGTATATGGTGGGGTCTTGGGGGGCAACTTAAGCCCACACTCTGTGCAATTTTTAAATCCCTGACCATCAGCCATAAGAAAAAAAGATAAAACACACTATCACACGCACACAATAATGATCAGAAATATTGGCTAACTAAACTAATAAATAATTTTTACCCTAAGTGCAACTATAGTAAATACTACTATAAACACTTCTAGAAATGTATGAAAAAAATAATATTAAAATATTAGTAAACAACTATACTACCCAAGAAAATACTACAGATAAATATATACTGAACTTGAGAGAGAAAAACTCTCTTAGTAAGGGTGGAGTTGGAGAGAGTACCACAAAGAATACCCAGAAAAGTAACTCTCAGATACATGACTGAACATTTCAGGTGGTAAAAGAGATCTGAGATAGTAGTGTGGAGACCAAGGAATTATGGGTAGAGGAGGCGTCAGAGCCTTGGGACTGAAAAGCTTCAAGATTGGAGCCAAGGGTTGGATCAAACAACCCACAGCTGAATCGGACAAAAACAGACAACACTGGGTCAACATGTAAAAAAAAAAAAATTTAAATGGTGATTTAAATCACTATAAAATAAGTTGTGCTCTGCTGAACCTGTAACAGAAAACAGTCGTTGCAGATTGGAAAATATCTGTGTAAGCAAAGTATTGAAATTGCAGCATACCGCTCAAGTGTCCCTCATTTTGACACAAATGTTATTTTTGTCCCTCTTAATGTCTCACAAAACCGGTGACTTTTGGAGAAGAGGTGATAAATTATGCTTAATAAATAAGGACAATAATTAAAGTTATAAATCTTTAGAAAATCTACACAAGTTCACATTCTGTTATTCTATCAATGCCTCAAGTAATTGGTAATGATATTTTAAAAAGTCCCCCTGATTATTTCTTGAATTGTCTCTGATTCTGTCAAGATTTGTCCCTGACTGGTTAAGAGTTACGAATCACAGTGCTATGTAGGTGATCCCTAGTGCTTACCCTAATGAGTGAACGATATTAGTAAAATAAAAAAAAAAACACAATTCTGTGCCCAACAAGAACGGAAAAACCTACAACTTTTGTTAAACAAAGATACTGACCACCTCATATTATGGGCAGGTAAGAAAGCTAAAACGTACCCACTGGACTATGTCTAAGGTACCGTAATGGTCGTGGCTACATTACCTTGGCTGAAGGGACCCTGGTGATGCCACTACTGATGTCATGGGGTATGGAAAAAGGAGTCCTGCAGGCTTGTATAGCAGGAAAGGAAAATCAATCGGTCATTTCCTACCTATAGCACAAAGCAGCAAAAGAGAAGCAATCAGCCAGTGTCTCTGTGTTACACTAACTTTATTTTACAATAAGCATTGTATCTTTCTATTGAAATATTTAATGTTTATTTTTGATTTGAGTATAAAAATTATTTGTTACATATGTGTAGTGAATGGGCCATTTCCGAATAAAAATAATTTGTTATATATGTATAGTGAGTGGGCCATTTTCAAATGAGTACATGTACATTTGGGTCTATATTACAACTTCGAACTCACAGAAGTTCGCACGTTGTAATATCAAACCCAAAAGTCCGAAATACGAAAATAGCAAAGCCACGACAAACCGATTTTTTTTTCCCGTTTTTGGGGCTCTGTTATTTCCTCCACTGTGGTGCGATCTCGGAGTTGGTATAGTTAAGTAGGGGGTGTGGGGGGCACAGCCCCCACTTTAGTTTAAGTTGAGGTTGCCCACTCAAGTGCGCTAGCCTGTGCATTTAGTATACTGTTGTTTTTCTGCATTTTCCTGTTGCTTTCTTGAAAAAAAAAATATATATATCCTTGTTTCCCGCCTTTCCCTGGCTAGAATAGTCCCCTATACAGGCTTTGCTGTATTCTGGACTTTGGAATAGTTCTTGTGTTGCCCATTACCTTACTTGGATAGAAGGAAGTTTCTTTGCTCACCAGTGGGAGTGGGGAGCCTTGAGCAGCCTATCTGTCCCTGAAGGAGTGACCTCAGCACAACAATCTTGTAGTAATTGGCCGTTTTGGGCCATTTCTAGCTCTTTGAAGTTCCCTGCTTAAAAATCCACCTGTGAGCGTTTTTTTCACTTATACTACTCAGCAACAGCTCCTCGTCGTCCTGCAGAGTGGTGCTAGCAGCAGAGAATCGAAAAAAGTGACTACTTTCAAGATTTAAGTATATTTTTGCTGTTTCTACCTGTGCGACCTTCCTTTCTTGCTGAAAACAAAGTTAAACTGCTATTTTAACTGTATTTAGCATTTTTTTATTACCTGCACTTAAGTTAAAGTTTGTTTGTTTAATTTAACTGTTGAGGTTGCCCACTCAAGTGCGCAAGCCTGTGCATTTAGTATACTGTTGTTTTTCTGCATTTTCCTGTTGCTTTCTTGAAAAAAAAAATATATATCCTTGTTTCCCGCCTTTCCCTGGCTAGAATAGTCCCCTATACAGGCTTTGCTGTATTCTGGACTTTGGGATAGTTCCTGTGTTGCCCATTACCTTACTTGGATAGAAGGAAGTTTCTTTGCTCACCAGTGGGAGTGGGGAGCCTTGAGCAGCCTATCTGTCCCTGAAGGAGTGACCTCAGCACAAGAATCTTGTAGTAATTGGCCATTTTGGGCCATTTCTAGCTCTTTGAAGTTCCCTGCTTAAAAATCCGCCTGTGAGCGTTTTTTTCGCTTATACTACTCAGCAACAGCTCCTCGTGGTCCTGCAGAGTGGTGCTAGCAGCAGAGAATCGAAAAAAGCGACTACTTTCAAGATTTAAGTATATTTTTGCTGTTTCTACCTGTGCGACCTTCCTTTCTTGCTGAAAACAAAGTTAAACTGCTATTTTAACTGTATTTAGCATTTTTTTATTACCTGCACATAAGTTAAAGTTTGTTTGTTTAATTTAACTGTTGAGGCTGCCCACTCAAGTGTGCTAGCCTGTGCATTTAGTATGCTGTTGTTTTTCTGCATTTTCCTGTTGCTTTCTTGAAAAAAATATATATATATCCTTGTTTCCCGCCTTTCCCTGGCTAGAATAGTCCCCTGTACAGGCTTTGCTGTATTCTGGACTTTGGGATAGTTCCTGTGTTGCCCATTAACTTACTTGGATAGAAGGAAGTTTCTTTGCTCACCAGTGGGAGTGGGGAGCCTTGAGCAGCCTATCTGTCCCTGAAGGAGTGACCTCAGCAGAAGAATCTTGTAGTAATTGGCTGTTTTGGGCCATTTTTAGCTCTTTGAAGTTCCCTGCTTAAAAATCCGCTTTAGCGAGCTTTTGAGCGAAGTTGCTCTTAGCGCAGCATTGGGCAGCACCGCTTAATCTAGTTTAAACTATTTCTGGCTCCACAAAGTCTACTCTTCAGTTTTTCCCTTAGAACTGCTCTACTTTCAATCTATCTAGACAGTCTATTCTCTATCTAAAAAGCCCAGCACTTGCTCCTAAAGCATTTTTACACAAGTAAAGCACTCTTAAACAAAAAAGTAAGCACTACATCCACCTACAATCCCCTTGAATACCCATTTCCCTATAGGTCCCTTCTGACTCAGTTACACAGCAATCCCTTACACTATTCTAGCATGTCGAAGGGTCAGTTACTGGCGTCCTCTCCAGTTCAGCTGGTGAATCTGGGAATCTTGACGCAATGTTACAACTGCCTCATGTACACAGATAACCCTCTATTCCTCCTCCCAACAAATACAAATATATGTGAGAGATGCGACTATATAGCCAAACTGGAGGCTGGGCTCTCTCGACTCAGTACTGGCAAAACCAGTCAGGAGGAGAAGGTAACCACACACACCACAAACCCACTCTCACATAGACCTATCACAACTGCAAACCAAACACATAAACACACAAAAACATACTCGGAGGCTCTAATTAAAAATCTACCAAAACAACAGAGGCCTCCAAAGCAGACATCCAAGCAACCACTACCTCAAAACATAGCACATACAACACATAGTTCACAAAGTCAGTGTGCCAAGCAGTCACAGCCCTTAAGGCCAAGCAACATGCCTGATACACTTGTAATAGGCGACTCCATAGTCAGACACACTGACGTCCCACTCACCAGGCTGAACAAGGAAAAGGTTACAGTAAGCTGCCTGTCGGGCGCTAGAATCCACCACATAACACATGCACTCAGGTCACTCCAAAGCAAGTACAAATATGACTCAGTCATTGTCCATGCCGGTGTGAATGACCTGAGATGTACCTCCCTGGACTACATGAAAAGAGACATAGAGGAGCTCTCTGATTATGTAGCCCAGGCCGGTATGACCCTGACTCTGAGCAGCATCTTACCCTCACCAAGAATGATACCTCAGTATAAAGACAAAATGATCAGCTTTAACAATTGGCTCAATTACTGGTGTCATTTAAAGGGGATCCAATGTCTGCTTGGGATGACATGCTTGACATGCCACGCTGCTTCGCAAGGGACGGCTTGCACCTGTCACCCCTGGGCTTCCGGATATTGGCCAAGGCTCTTGCCACCCCCATAGTGCCTTTTTTAGGCAAGGCTCAAAAGACAAACCCACCTCCCTAGAAAACACAAGTGGAAAAAAACTAAGGGTAATGCTGCTCAACGCCAGAAGTCTAAACCTCAAAATGCACGCTCTCGAAGCCCTCCTCAGTATGGAGAACATCGATGTCTGTGCAGTGACTGAAACCTGGTTCAAGGCTCCTGAGAGCACCCCAGCACTACCAGGTTATACCTCATATCATGCTTTTCGGCCCCAAAACTTGGACCAAACCACAAAAGGAGGGGGAGTATCCATATTCATCAAAGATACCCACACCTCCAGGTTAGTGGCAATGCACGAAGTTTCAGAGACCATCCATGTGCAACTAACCATAGGCAAACTGCCCTACAGTTTGTAGCATGCTACAGACCACCCTCTCAAACTCAGGAACCCCACTCAGCCTTCCTGAAGACACTGGAGAATAGGAATGTCTCTCCAAATACCATCATTTTGGGAGACTTCAACTACCCAAACATAGACTGGGAGCATTACTCAAGCCCCAACACCCTAGCCCAAAGGTTCCTAGAATTCATAAACTCAAATGCGATGGAACAACTAGTCACCACTCCCACAAGAGGAGATAATATACTAGACCTGATCATCACAAACATGGGGACACAATGCTCGACACCGGAAGTATACCCCTCATTGGTGAGATCAGACCATAAACTAATCTCATTGGAAATCCACATCCCGCCCCCCACCCCCAGCACAAAAGACCACAGTGAAGAATTTCTCAAAAGCTGACTTCACACTTCTAAAGACTGAAGTGGTATCCTTCAAGGCCCCTGGGCCAGTGGAAACCACAGCCCACACCGCTGAATCCTTTATAAATGCTTTCTACGAACACATTCAAGAATGCATGGATCATGCAATCCCAAATAAAACCAAGACCCATTCCCCCAAAGGCAGGCGTCCTGCCTGGTCGACCCCAGCCATAAACAAACTTTACAACAGGAGGAAGAAGCTACTACATGACAGAGCAAAATCCCTAAAAGGGAAGGCATCTCTGATCAGTACTAGCAAAAAACTACGATCACTCATAAAATCATCCAAAGCCAACTATGAGAGAAAAATGGCAAAAGACACTAAAGACAATCACAAGGCCTTCTTTAGTTATGTTAGAAACCTGGGTGGAAACTCCCAGATATGCTCAGAATTAGTCCAAAATGACAAAAAATACACTGAACCCACAGACATTGCCAACATACTGGCAGACAGGTTCAGTGCAAATTCCCCCCCCCCAAAAGGAGAAATATTAATCCCAGCAGAGTGTAGCCTCCCTGACATCTCAGATGCCCAGGTGAGAGCCGCCCTCTCCAAAGCTAAAAACACAGCATCAATGGGACCAGATGGTGTCCCGGGTTGCGTGCTACATGAACTCCAAGAGGTACTAAACCCGCACATAAGGCGGCTGTTTAATCTTAGCCTTACTACAGAATATGTACCCAAAGGATGGCGTACAGCAACAGTGGTCCCACTCCACAAAGGAGGTGCCTCTACGGACCCTGGAAATTACCGCCCCATAAGCTTGACGAGCCTGGTCTGCAAAGCTATGGAAAGGATCATTATGGAACTCATAAACAAAGACATTGGGGACCTACAGACACTGGATCCTACCCAATTTGGCTTTGACAAGGGCAGATCCTGCCTTTTGAACCTGGTCGACTTTTTTGAAACAGTCACTAAGGCCATTGATGAGGGTAAGGCAGTTCACACAGCCTACCTCGACCTTGCAAAAGCCTTCGACACAATACCCCACTCGGGCATCATAGACAAGCTCACCAGCTTAAATGTAAACCCATATGTCATAAGATGGGTTGCAAACTGGCTCAAGGACAGAACCCACAAGGTCAGAATTGCTGGAGCCATGTCAGACTCTAAGCCAGTCACAAGCGGTGTCCCACAGGGCTCGGTCCTGGGACCCCTCTTGTTTGGCATTTATTTTTCAGAGGTGCAAACAAACATAGGAGGATTGTGGCTGACAAAGTTCGCAGATGACTGCAAACTGGATGCCATAATTGATACTCCAGCAGACACAAGCATCCTTCAGAAAGGCCTCATGGAAACAGAAAACTGGTGCCAGAGCCATGGCCTTAAACTGAACGCCAAAAAATGTATAGTCATACCCTTTGGGAAAAACAAAGTACCCACAAATTACCACATAGGTGGTAATCCATTAATTACAGAAGAAGTAATCAGGGACCTAGGGATCCAAGTTGACAGAAACCTCTCATTTGACACTCACATTGCCAAAGTGGTTAGGAAGACCTTCTATATAGCCCACCTGATCATGAAAGGATTCACATCTAGATGAAGAGAAGTCATTGTGCCCCTATACTCTTCCCTTATCAGGCCCATAATTGAGTACAATGCCCCATTTGGGATGTACCTAAACCGACACCTGCCGCAGTTAGAAAGGCTCCAAAAGTACCTCACTAAGAGGATCAAGGGTCTCAAACATATGTCATATGCTGCCCGACTGAAGAAACTCCAGCTCTATTCAGTCGCATACCGCCTACTCAGAGGCGATCTATGCCTGACGTACAAGGCCATGCCCAATCCAGAATTAATGGACATGCTCCACCTCAGAAAATCCAAATCCACCAGAGCCACGAGAGCGAGAGATTTGAACCTAAACACAGAAATAAATAGGACGTGCTGGAGGGACAGATTCATAACCCAGAGGCTCCCTACACTTTGGAACAAAATCCCAGTCCATGTTAGGCAGAGCCCCTCACTGACTCTCTTCAAGAGGAAACTTGACGAGTGGATGGGAGATCGTAGGTTTACCCCGGGGGTCATCTCTGCATCACTACTAGACAGAGGCACAGTAAACTAAACCCTAGATGGGCATAGTATTCTCATTCCAAGGGGTGGCGAAAGCCACACACACTCTGGCTAGGCTTATAAATGCCCTAGGGCAGATAGCCTAGTATGAACCTATGAACCTAAGTGTAAGTGGGTTTTTTTTGCTTTTTTTTTAGTAACAGAACAACGATTTTCTGTTCTGTGTTTTCGTAATTATTGGGTTTCAAACTTCATGGTTCGATATTACAACGTTCAAACTCCTGTGAGTTCGACATTGTAATATAGACCCGTACATTTACCTGCATGTTATAATTAGTGTATTTATATTAGACTGAAATACTTAATTTTTGTTATTTGTTAAACTGAAATGTTGATTTAACCTTAACTGTTGATTCAAATATAAAATTTGTTTGGTACATATTCACTTATAGTGGGCCTTTTGCAACTGAGGAGTTAATGCATCTGTACTAATATGTATAAATTCATATAGGTTATATTTTAAACTCATCTGTATCAATATTTTACTGTAACTGTTGTATGGTTATATAAAATGTCTTGCTACATGTATTGCTTGGCTGTAAAAGTGTTCCTATAAAAGGAGTAGACCATTATTGGCTAGATGGTTGTGGGATGTCATTTTTTTTGTGAAATGTAATTGTTATTTTTTTTTCTCTCATTTCTCTTGCTAATTTTCTGGATGTTATATGTGTTTGGCCATATAAATGTATAGGTGAATCATTATTCCTTATAAGCTTATTTAAAAAATGATTAATTATAGGTCACATTGCCTGTGCTGAAATAGCCTGTTTATAATTGTTGGTTCAGGTTTTGATAAAACAATATGCATTTTATCAGAAGCAAAGTTGCCAGTGTCTTTAATATGTGTGAATGTGCAAAAGTGAATATGTATTGTTTTTTTTCCTGATCCCTGTAGTTATCAAAATGATTGTGAGGAACGTTTGTATAATCACAAAGTATTAATGTAAATTTTAGAATATGCACATGTCATTATTTATATTCTTTGGGGAAAGGATTCTTGTTATTGATTCAAATTATGATATTGATTTCTCTTTATTTGTTGTCTTTTACTGAATGCACAAAAAGTGCATATGCCTTTTTCCTTTTCTTTGTATTCTCATTTTGTTTTGGGGGAATATAAGTAATCATTAATGGTAAGTGTAAAACTATAAAAAATTCAAATATTTATCTTTTTTTGGGGGGGAGAAATACCTTATAAAGAACTATGATAGGCAGAAACTGAACAAATGTTTTTTTTTTTTTAATCTCAGCACAGAATTCTTCACAATCCAAGTCAGCCAGAAGCATAGTGAGTAGCTATTACTTATTTTAATTTTTGCTTTTCGGGGAAACATACAGAGTAAGTCGTATTTTCTTGGGAAGTTGTTTCTCAACCATGATGCAGTGTGAGAGTGATGTGATAATGATGCTGTATTCTGCATTGTTTGATTCCTGTCCAATTCTCTTAGAATTGAAGTAATGAAAAATACCGTCAATTTTAAGAATCCTCAGTAGAAATGTGGCAATTTTGCTGTAAAATATTTCATATAATATTTCATATGTTTTCTGTATATGTGTAGACACCATCTGTACAAAGCTGCTGAAAATGGTGACATAAATAATTGAGATAGAACAAACTTTTAAAGAGATAATGTTTTGTAAGATTTAGCTTCAGTCTTCCTTTACTATGCTAGCCAGAGTTTTATTTCTTTAATTGCAAAGATCGATTATTTACTGAAGTTAATGTCAGTTTTTATCAAGGTTTATTCACCTTCAGTATAATTGTTTGAACACATTTATGGCTCCAAGAAAGGGAAACAATGAAGGTTATATAATACCACACAGCTGAAGAGTTTGTGATTTTTCTCTCCCCTTCTCCACAGCTCGCCATCATCTTCTACCAGGTCTTTTCCTTCTTCACTATGTCTACAGGACCCATCTTTGCCTCCCTGAACTCAATCTAAGCAATGCACAGGGATGATGAGGAGATTGTGGGTGATGATGCAGCATTGTGAGTTTTTATGCCTGTAAGTCTTTATGATCTCAGTGATGGTGAGATAAAAACAGAGCTACTGGAGTAGGGTTTTGTTTTATTTATTTATTTAACATTTGTTTACTGGGGAAGTCTGACTTGGCAAATTTGCCCTTTTTCAGTGGAGGCCTGGGGAGAAAAGCTCCACATAATAACATAACAGTCAGTATTTTAAACAATAGTGAATCAAGCAGAGAAATGGTAGTAATAAATCACATAATAACATATTATCACAGTTCAAGTTAATAATAAAGCTAACAGGATCACTTAGTTACACATATTTTGACAGTTACACTTAATATCACAAAATCATTCAGTGTAGTAGTGTCTCAGAGATACAACAGCTTAATATACAATGGAGCAGTGTTTCAGATATACCTGTTTGGTACTGTAATTTGTTATGCTTAATGTTGTTATACTTATAATCACATGGGATCAGTAAGCAAACAGAGATATATTGAAAGTGTAGAGTAGGGAGAGAGAGGGTGAGGATGGGAGTAAGTAAGGTATTCAGTAAGTATAGAGATATAGTGAAAGTGGGGAATAGGAAGAGAGAAGGTGAGGATGGGAATAAGTAAGGTATTCAGTAAGTATAGAGATATAGTGAAAGTGGAACATAGGAAGAGAGAGGGTGAGGAGGGGAGTAAGTAAGGTATTCAGTAAGTATAGAGGTACAGTGAAAGTGGAACATAGTAAGAGAGAGGGTGAGGAGGGGAGTAAGTAAGGTATTCAGTAAGCACACAGATATAGTGAAAGTGGAGAGTAGGGAGAGAGAGGGTGAGGAGGGGAGTAAGTAAGGTATTCAGTAAGCACACAGATATAGTGAAAGTGGAGAGTAGGGAGAGAGAGGGTGAGGAGGGGAGTAAGTAAGGTATTCAGTAAGTATAGAGGTACAGTGAAAGTGGAACATAGTAAGAGAGAGGGTGAGGAGGGGAGTAAGTAAGGTATTCAGTAAGTATAGAGGTACAGTGAAAGTGGAACATAGTAAGAGAGAGGGTGAGGAGGGGAGTAAGTAAGGTATTCAGTAAGTATAGAGATATAGTGAAAGTGGAACATAGGAAGAGAGAGGGTGAGGAGGGGAGTAAGTAAGGTATTCAGTAAGTATAGAGATATAGTGAAAGTGGAACATAGGAAGAGAGAGGGTGAGGAGGGGAGTAAGTAAGGTATTCAGTAAGTATAGAGATATAGTGAAAGTGGAACATAGGAAGAGAGAGGGTGAGGAGGGCAGTAAGTAAGGTATTCAGTAAGTATACAGATATAGTAAAAGTGGGGAATAGGAAGAGAGAGGGTGAGGAGGGGAGTAAGTAAGGTATTCAGTAAGTATAGAGATATAGTGAAAGTGGAACATAGGAAGAGAGAGGGTGAGGAGGGGAGTAAGTAAGGTATTCAGTAAGCATAGAGATATAGTGAAAGTGGGGAATAGGAAGAGAGAGGGTGAGGAGGGGAGTAAGTAAGGTATTCAGTAAGCATAGAGATATAGTGAAAGTGGAACATAGGAAGAGAGAGTGAGGAGGGGAGTAAGTAAGGTATTCAGTAAGCATAGAGATATAGTGAAAGTGGAATAGGAAGAGAGAGGGTGAGGAGGGGAGTAAGTAAGGTATTCAGTAAGTATAGAGATATAGTGAAAGTGGAGAATAGGAAGAGAGAGGGAGGAGGGGAGTAAGGTATTCAGTAAGTATAGAGATATAGTGAAAGTGGAACATAGGAAGAGAGAGGGTGAGGAGGGTAAGTAAGGTATTCAGTAAGCATAGAGATATAGTGAAAGTGGAATAGGAAGAGAGAGGTGAGGGAGTAAGTAAGGTATTCAGTAAGTATAGAGATATAGTGAAAGTGGAATAGGAAGAGAGGGTGAGGAGGGGAGTAAGTAAGGTATTCAGTAAGCATAGAGATATAGTGAAAGTGGAACATAGGAAGAGAGAAGGTGAGGAGGGAATAAGTAAGGTATTCAGTAAGCATAGAGATATAGTGAAAGTGGAACATAGGAAGAGAGGGTGAGGAGGGGAGTAAGTAAGGTATTCAGTAAGTATAGAGATATAGTGAAAGTGGAACATAGGAAGAGAGAGGTGAGGAGGGGAGTAAGTAAGGTATTCAGTAAGCATAGAGATATAGTGAAAGTGGAACATAGGAAGAGAGAGGGTGAGGAGGGGAGTAAGTAAGGTATTCAGTAAGCATAGAGATATAGTGAAAGTGGAACATAGGAAGAGAGAGGGTGAGGAGGGGAGTAAGTAAGGTATTCAGTAAGCATAGAGATATAGTGAAAGTGGAACATAGGAAGAGAGAGGGTGAGGAGGGGAGTAAGTAAGGTATTCAGTAAGCATAGAGATATAGTGAAAGTGGAACATAGGAAGAGAGAGGGTGAGGAGGGTAAGTAAGGTATTCAGTAAGTATAGAGATATAGTGAAAGTGGGGAATAGGAAGAGAGAGGGTGAGGAGGGGAGTAAGTAAGGTATTCAGTAAGTATAGAGATATAGTGAAAGTGGAACATAGGAAGAGAGAGGGTGAGGAGGGGAGTAAGTAAGGTATTCAGTAAGTATAGAGATATAGTGAAAGTGGGGAATAGGAAGAGAGAGGGTGAGGAGGGGAGTAAGTAAGGTATTCAGTAAGCACAGAGATATAGTGAAAGTGGAACATAGGAAGAGAGAGGGTGAGGAGGGGAGTAAGGTATTCAGTAAGTATAGAGATATAGTGAAAGTGGAATAGGAAGAGAGAGGGTGAGGAGGGGAGTAAGTAAGGTATTCAGTAAGCATAGAGATATAGTGAAAGTGGAATAGGAAGAGAGAGGGTGAGGAGGGGAGTAAGTAAGGTATTCAGTAAGCATAGAGATATAGTGAAAGTGGAACATAGGAAGAGAGAGGGTGAGGAGGGGAGTAAGTAAGGTATTCAGTAAGTATAAAGATATAGTGAAAGTGGAGAATAGGAAGAGAGAGGGTGAGGAGGGGAGTAAGTAAGGTATTCAGTAAGCATAGAGATATAGTGAAAGTGGGGAATAGGAAGAGAGAGGGTGAGGATGGGAGTAAGTAAGGTATTCAGTAAGTATAGAGATATAGTGAAAGTGGGGAATAGGAAGAGAGAGGGTGAGGAGGGCAGTAAGTAAGGTATTCAGTAAGCATAGAGATATAGTGAAAGTGGGGAATAGGAAGAGAGAGGGTGAGGATGGGAGTAAGTAAGGTATTCAGTAAGTATAGAGATATAGTGAAAGTGGAACATAGGAAGAGAGAGGGTGAGGAGGGGAGTAAGTAAGGTATTCAGTAAGTATAAAGATATAGTGAAAGTGGAGAATAGGAAGAGAGAGGGTGAGGAGGGGAGTAAGTAAGGTATTCAGTAAGCATAGAGATATAGTGAAAGTGGAACATAGGAAGAGAGAGGGTGAGGAGGGGAGTAAGTAAGGTATTCAGTAAGTATAGAGATATAGTGAAAGTGGAGAATAGGAAGAGAGAGGGTGAGGAGGGGAGTAAGTAAGGTATTCAGTAAGCATAGAGATATAGTGAAAGTGGGGAATAGGAAGAGAGAGGGTGAGGATGGGAGTAAGTAAGGTATTCAGTAAGTATAGAGATATAGTGAAACTGGAACATAGGAAGAGAGAGGGTGAGGAGGGGAGTAAGTAAGGTATTCAGTAAGTATAGAGATATAGTGAAAGTGGAACATAGGAAGAGAGAGGGTGAGGAGGGGAGTAAGGTATTCAGTAAGTATAGAGATATAGTGAAAGTGGAACATAGGAAGAGAGAGGGTGAGGAGGGGAGTAAGTAAGGTATTCAGTAAGTATAAAGATATAGTGAAAGTGGAGAATAGGAAGAGAGAGGGTGAGGAGGGGAGTAAGTAAGGTATTCAGTAAGCACAGAGATATAGTGAAAGTGGAACATAGGAAGAGAGAGGGTGAGGAGGGGAGTAAGTAAGGTATTCAGTAAGTATAAAGATATAGTGAAAGTGGAGAATAGGAAGAGAGAGGGTGAGGAGGGGAGTAAGTAAGGTATTCAGTAAGCATAGAGATATAGTGAAAGTGGGGAATAGGAAGAGAGGGTGAGGATGGGAGTAAGTAAGGTATTCAGTAAGTATAGAGATATAGTGAAAGTGGGGAATAGGAAGAGAGAGGGTGAGGAGGGCAGTAAGTAAGGTATTCAGTAAGCATAGAGATATAGTGAAAGTGGGGAATAGGAAGAGAGAGGGTGAGGAGGGAGTAAGTAAGGTATTCAGTAAGTATAGAGATATAGTGAAAGTGGAACATAGGAAGAGAGAGGGTGAGGAGGGTAAGTAAGGTATTCAGTAAGTATAGAGATATAGTGAAACTGGAACATAGGAAGAGAGAGGGTGAGGAGGGGAGTAAGTAAGGTATTCAGTAAGTATAGAGATATAGTGAAAGTGGAACATAGGAAGAGAGAGGATGAGGAGGGGCGTAAGGTATTCAGTAAGCATAGAGATATAGTGAAAGTGGGGAATAGGAAGAGAGAGGGTGAGGAGGGGAGTAAGTAAGGTATTCAGTAAGTATAGAGATATAGTGAAAGTGGAGAATAGGAAGAGAGGGCGAGGAGGGGAGTAAGTAAGGTATTCAGTAAGCATAGAGGTATAGTGAAAGTGGAGAATAGGAAGAGAGAGGGTGAGGAGGGAAGTAAGTAAGGTATTCAGTAAGCATAGAGGTATAGCGAAAGTGGAGAATAGGAAGAGAGGGTGAGGAGGGAGTAAGTAAGGTATTCAGTAAGTATAGAGATATAGTGAAAGTGGGGAATAGGAAGAGAGGGTGAGGATGGGAGTAAGTAAGGTATTCAGTAAGCATAGAGATATAGTGAAAGTGGAATAGGAAGAGAGAGGGTGAGGAGGGGAGTAAGTAAGGTATTCAGTAAGTATAGAGATATAGTGAAAGTGGAGAATAGGAAGAGAGAGGGTGAGGAGGGGAGTAAGTAAGGTATTCAGTAAGTATAGAGATATAGTGAAAGTGGAATAGGAAGAGAGAGGGTGAGGAGGGGAGTAAGTAAGGTATTCAGTAAGTATAGAGATATAGTGAAAGTGGAATACGAAGAGAGAGGGTGAGGAGGGGAGTAAGTAAGTAAGGTATTCAGTAAGTATAGAGATATAGTGAAAGTGGAACATAGGAAGAGAGAGGGTGAGGAGGGGAGTAAGTAAGGTATTCAGTAAGTATAGAGATATAGTGAAAGTGGAACATAGGAAGAGAGAGGGTGAGGAGGGGAGTAAGTAAGGTATTCAGTAAGTATAGAGATATAGTGAAAGTGGAGAATAGGAAGAGAGAGGGTGAGGAGGGGAGTAAGTAAGGTATTCAGTAAGTATAGAGATATAGTGAAAGTGGAACATAGGAAGAGAGGGTGAGGAGGGGAGTAAGTAAGGTATTCAGTAAGTATAGAGATATAGTGAAAGTGGAAGAGAGAGATATAGTGAAAGTGGGGAATAGGAAGAGAGAGGGTGAGGAGGGGAGTAAGTAAGGTATTCAGTAAGTATAGAGATACAGAGAAAGTGGGGAATAGGAAGAGAGAGGGTGAGGGGAGTAAGTAAGGTATTCAGTAAGCATAGAGATATAGTGAAAGTGGGAATAGGAAGAGAGAGGGTGAGGAGGGGAGTAAGGTATTCAGTAAGTATAAAGATACAGAGAAAGTGGGGAATAGGAAGAGATAGGGTGAGGAGGGGAGTAAGTAAGTAAGGTATTCAGTAAGTATAGCGATATAGTGAAAGTGGAATAGGAAGAGAGAGGGTGAGGAGGGGAGTAAGTAAGGTATTCAGTAAGTATAGAGATATAGTGAAAGTGGGGAATAGGAAGAGAGGGTGAGGAGGGGAGTAAGGTATTCAGTAAGTATAGAGATATAGTGAAAGTGGAATAGGAAGAGAGAGGTGAGGAGGGGAAGTAAGGTATTCAGTAAGTATAGAGATATAGTGAAAGTGGAACATAGGAAGAGAGAGGGTGAGGAGGGGAGTAAGTAAGGTATTCAGTAAGTATAGAGATATAGTGAAAGTGGAGAATAGGAAGAGAGAGGGTGAGGAGGGGAGTAAGTAAGGTATTCAGTAAGTATAGAGATATAGTGAAAGTGGAACATAGGAAGAGAGAGGGTGAGGAGGGCAGTAAGTAAGGTATTCAGTAAGTATAGAGATATAGTGAAAGTGGGGAATAGGAAGAGAGAGGGTGAGGAGGGGAGTAAGTAAGGTATTCAGTAAGTATAGAGATATAGTGAAAGTGGAACATAGGAAGAGAGAGGGTGAGGAGGGGAGTAAGTAAGGTATTCAGTAAGTATAGAGATATAGTGAAAGTGGAACATAGGAAGAGAGAGGGTGAGGAGGGGAGTAAGTAAGGTATTCAGTAAGTATAGAGATATAGTGAAAGTGGAGAATAGGAAGAGAGAGGGTGAGGAGGGGAGTAAGTAAGGTATTCAGTAAGTATAGAGATATAGTGAAAGTGGGGAATAGGAGAGGGTGAGAGAGGAGTAAGTAAGGTATTCAGTAAGCACAGAGATATAGTGAAAGTGGAACATAGGAAGAGAGAGGGTGAGGAGGGTAAGTAAGGTATTCAGTAAGTATAGAGATATAGTGAAAGTGGAATAGGAAGAGAGAGGGTGAGGAGGGGAGTAAGTAAGGTATTCAGTAAGCATAGAGATATAGTGAAAGTGGGGAATAGGAAGAGAGAGGGTGAGGATGGGAGTAAGTAAGGTATTCAGTAAGTATAGAGATATAGTGAAAGTGGGGAATAGGAAGAGAGAGGGTGAGGGGGAGTAAGTAAGGTATTCAGTAAGCATAGAGATATAGTGAAAGTGGGGAATAGGAAGAGAGAGGGTGAGGAGGGGAGTAAGTAAGGTATTCAGTAAGTATAGAGATATAGTGAAAGTGGAACATAGGAAGAGAGAGGGTGAGGAGGGAAGTAAGGTATTCAGTAAGTATAGAGATATAGTGAAAGTGGAACATAGGAAGAGAGAGGGTGAGGAGGGGAGTAAGTAAGGTATTCAGTAAGCATAGAGATATAGTGAAAGTGGGGAATAGGAAGAGAGAGGGTGAGGAGGGGAGTAAGTAAGGTATTCAGTAAGCATAGAGATATAGTGAAAGTGGAACATAGGAAGAGAGAGGGTGAGGAGGGAGTAAGTAAGGTGTTCAGGAAGTGTAGAGGTATAGTGAAAGTGGAGATAGGAAGAGAGAGGGTGAGGAGGGGAGTAAGTAAGGTATTCAGCAAGCAGAGATATAGTGAAAGTGGAACATAGGAAGAGAGAGGGTGAGGAGGGGAGTAAGTAAGGTATTCAGTAAGTATAGAGATATAGTGAAAGTGGGCAATAGGAAGAGAGAGGGTGAGGAGGGGAGTAAGTAAGGTATTCAGTAAGCATAGAGATATAGTGAAAGTGGAGCATAGGAAGAGAGAGGGTGAGGAGGGGAGTAAGTAAGGTATTCAGTAAGTATAGAGATATAGTGAAAGTGGGGAATAGGAAGAGAGAGGGTGAGGGAGTAAGTAAGGTAAGTTATTCAGTAAGCATAGAGATATAGTGAAAGTGGAATAGGAAGAGAGAGGGTGAGGAGGGGAGTAAGTAAGGTATTCAGTAAGCATAGAGATATAGTGAAAGTGGGGAATAGGAAGAGAGAGGGTGAGGAGGGGAGTAAGTAAGGTATTCAGTAAGCATAGAGATATAGTGAAAGTGGAACATAGGAAGAGAGAGGGTGAGGAGGGGAGTAAGTAAGGTATTCAGTAAGCATAGAGATATAGTGAAAGTGGGGAATAGGAAGAGAGAGGGTGAGGAGGGGAGTAAGTAAGGTATTCAGTAAGCATAGAGATATAGTGAAAGTGGAATAGGAAGAGAGAGGGTGAGGAGGCGAGTAAGTAAGGTATTCAGTAAGCATAGAGATATAGTGAAAGTGGGGAATAGGAAGAGAGAGGGTGAGGAGGGGAGTAAGTAAGGTATTCAGTAAGCATAGAGATATAGTGAAAGTGGGGAATAGGAAGAGAGAGGGTGAGGAGGGGAGTAAGTAAGGTATTCAGTAAGCATAGAGATATAGTGAAAGTGGGGAATAGGAAGAGAGAGGGTGAGGATGGGAGTAAGTAAGGTATTCAGTAAGCATAGAGATATAGTGAAAGTGGAATAGGAAGAGAGAGGGTGAGGAGGGGAGTAAGGTATTCAGTAAGTATAGAGATATAGTGAAAGTGGGGAATAGGAAGAGAGAGGGTGAGGAGGGCAGTAAGTAAGGTATTCAGTAAGCATAGAGATATAGTGAAAGTGGAATAGGAAGAGAGAGGGTGAGGAGGGGAGTAAGTAAGGTATTCAGTAAGCATAGAGATATAGTGAAAGTGGAACATAGGAAGAGAGAGGGTGAGGAGGGGAGTAAGTAAGGTATTCAGTAAGTATAGAGATATAGTGAAAGTGGGGAATAGGAAGAGAGAGGGTGAGGAGGGCAGTAAGTAAGGTATTCAGTAAGTATAGAGATATAGTGAAAGTGGGGAATAGGAAGAGAGAGGGTGAGGAGGGCAGTAAGTAAGGTATTCAGTAAGTATAGAGATATAGTGAAAGTGGAACATAGGAAGAGAGAGGGTGAGGAGGGAGTAAGTAAGGTATTCAGTAAGCATAGAGATATAGTGAAAGTGGAATAGGAAGAGAGAGGGTGAGGAGGGGAGTAAGTAAGGTATTCAGTAAGTATAGAGATATAGTGAAAGTGGAACATAGGAAGAGAGAGGGTGAGGAGGGGAGTAAGTAAGGTATTCAGTAAGCATAGAGATATAGTGAAAGTGGGGAATAGGAAGAGAGAGGGTGAGGAGGGCAGTAAGTAAGGTATTCAGTAAGCATAGAGATATAGTGAAAGTGGAACATAGGAAGAGAGAGGGTGAGGAGGGGAGTAAGTAAGTAAGGTATTCAGTAAGTATAGCGATATAGTGAAAGTGGAATAGGAAGAGAGAGGGTGAGGATGGGAGTAAGTAAGGTATTCAGTAAGTATAGAGATATAGTGAAAGTGGAGAGTAGGGAGAGAGAGGGTGAGGAGGGCAGTAAGTAAGGTATTCAGTAAGTATAGAGATATAGTGAAAGTGGGGAATAGGAAGAGAGAGGGTGAGGATGGGAGTAAGTAAGGTATTCAGTAAGTATAGAGATATAGTGAAAGTGGGGAATAGGAAGAGAGAGGGTGAGGAGGGGAGTAAGTAAGGTATTCAGTAAGCATAGAGGTACAGTGAAAGTGGAACATAGGAAGAGAGAGGGTGAGGAGGAGAGAAATGGGTTCAGCCTGGTGAGGAGCAGGAGCATAACCAGTTGTCATTTAGGTGAGACTTTAGCAATTTTTTGAAGTGCGCTAGATTTGCTGTGTTTAGTATGTTCTGATGGGTGGATTTCCATGATTTAGTTACGTAGTTAGAATATAGTGAGTCTCTAAAGCTGTTGTTGGATTTTGTAACTTCAAGTAGTAATTTTATGAGGATCGTAGAGTCCTGCTATTGAGGTGGGTTTGTACTAGGTCCTGTAGGGATGGACATTTGTCTGGTAGGTAAACTATGGAATGAGCTATGGTAATTTGTTTTAGGGTTAGTAGATTGGGCAGCTCTAGCCATTTGAGTTGTTTCAGAGCAAGACAATGATGGGTTCTGTGGGGCAGGTTAGCAGCAAATCTGGCTATCTTATCATCAGCCATATAGTTTGTGATGTAATACATCTTGTGACGTAATCATAAGGTAGACAAATTCCTACTGAAAGTATCATGTGATTTCATTTGGTTCTAATGAGGTATGCTCTCCCAGAGTTGACTAGGATAGAAATGTTACTGAGTGTAAGAAACTACTATGTAATGCTTTTTTGTCAAACTATGGGTATTACTCACCATGGATGCACAGTGAAAGTGGTAAGGAAATGTTGCATTTGAGGCATACTTTTTAATTGACTGAAATATTGTCTTTGTTTCTAATTGAAATGAATTTAAAAAATAAATAGCAACTGTGTGATTGCGCGTGCGTGCTTGTGTGTGTGTGTGTGTGTGTGTGTGTGTGAGTGTGTGTGTGTGTGTGTGTGTGTGTGTGTGTGTGTGTGTGTGTGTGTGTGTGTGTGTGTGTGTGTGTGTGTGGGGTTATGTTTCTTGTGATTATTAGGTAATGCATGTGTTACAGCAAAGACTAACTATGCATCTGCAATGTGCACATGCAGGACTCTTCACCTGCTTTCCAAGTTCTGTGCCTCTGCTGTAGCACTGGAGTGGCTGGGAATGACGACACCCTTCCACCAAGATTGGTGTGCCATACATGATTATTGCTAGTCGTTCACTAAATGGCTGTTCCTCCACCCAGGCTGATAAACAGCTTCTGGTCATCTGAGTTGCAATGAAGGTTTTATTCCTCTATGCTCCAAAGACCAGTTTTGGTCAGTATTTACATCTTTCTTTCTAATTTACTAGAAGACTCAATCGTGCTAATTTTAGTTAAGTGGATATTGACAGTAGCTGAAAAGGTAATCTGTTAAAGGTTGTAGAGCACTGCTATGGTGTCCTTTACATTCAACTCACACAAGCTGTAGGCCAAACAGAGTGTGCATGGCTATATATTTATTATTTCTTATGCCATTACCAACATGCAAACTTGAGTCCCCCACACCTTACAGTTTAGCTAAAAGTGATATTGTATGGTCTTGAACTGAAAATCTAATGTTGTTCTTCTTTCGGCTTTTCCCAGTTAGGGGTCACCACAGCGGAACTCCAGTCTGCTAATGATTGGCAGTAGATTTTTTATGGGTGCTGAGGTGCCAACTCGACACCCAACCTTCAACAAAGGCACGCACATTCTACGCATGTCTTTTGAACACCACTCGACCGCAGGGAGAACATGCAGACTCCACACAGAAGGCGCTCCAGCTGAGAATCGAACGGGCGAACCTCTTGCTGTCAGGCAACAATGCTACCGCTGCACCACCGCAGCTTGACTTGAACTGAAAATCTAATATGGGCTTTAAATTACTATATGTTTTCCTTTCAGTAAAGTGTCACTGAGCCAGAGTATGAATGTAAAGGTCAGGAATGTTTTTCTGTAGTGGAACCTTATTTTACGTTTTGTTGCTTTTGTAGACTTTGTGTGTACAATTTATTTTCATTACTTGATTTATGTTAGGGCACTTTTCGTTGAGAGGGAATGTGACTTCTGACAGGAATATTTTGTAATGCTTTTGCTTTTACTTTTGATGTGGGATTGTGTGAAGTGTGTGTGTGCTGCTTGTGAACATTTGTCTAAAATGTTACCTTCCAACTGACCACTTCCATCTGCCTTTAACTGCAATCAGGATTATTCCTCCAGTGAACTTACTCTGATCCTGCTGTTTTACCTCCTGCTGTGTGGAAAAAGAAAGAAAAAAAACAACATAAGAAAGACTATGCCAAATCCTCTGGTTGGTGGTTTATCACTGGCTATTGTCTGTTCCCCAGACCACTGACTAGTTTCTCTGATGTAATCCCTTCCGCCAAGTCAAGTGGGAGTTAGCCACACCCTCTGCGTCTGTTCCATTGCCCAGTCTGGCATGGGAGAATTTTCTTTGGGTCTGGGAGTTTGAGTTTCTCAGGGAGGTTCTTCTTTCGGTGTTCATGGAAAGAGACCTGTTGCCTAAGGTCAAGTACTATCTGTCCTCTTCCAGTGACGTCCTTGAAAAAAAGAAAGAAAATAGTTGACATTGCCAGTCCATTGACACTTTCTGTGTTCAACTAGATGATTTCATTACACTGGATATGCTTTAATTGCAGTTTTTAATTTCTGGAGAGCAGAAATCCATACAAGACAGTATAGTATATAAAGATATTCCTGCAGAAAGCGAACTACTGGTATGGCAGCATAGTCAGTAGACATAACATTCCTCATCCCAGCAGAACATTGAAATAATTAGAGGAATCTATAACAAATAATCATTGAAGGTGAAAAGCATCCACATTAGTTTAAGGAAAGGTGGAATGTACGGCAGAGTAGATAATTGCAGCAGTAAAGTTAAAATATAATCTACAGTAGAGTCCATCAATGTGGCCAAGCAAAAGAATGCCAGCACTTGTAAAAAAAACAGGAGGAAAAGATGAACATGGAATGTCCAGCACTAGAAGAAAAGTCATACAGAAGTAGCTTGAATGATGGTCTGGATCATCTGATGCAGATGTTCCTCAAGACACAGATTGAAATGTGGGTAATTTCATGAATTTTAACTCCAAAAGTAGGTGGATCCATCTAAATGCCTCAGTTGTTGCCCTCTCATCAGTATGCATTTTGTCTCCAGTTACTTCAGAACTGATGATGTCCTTCCATTTCACTGCTGCAGTATTCCTTATTTAAGGGATCTCCTGACGAGGATAGCCCAACATCTGGGCAGTCTGCCAAAGCCTTTAGCAATTTGAGGCACCATGCATCACACATAAGGCACAGGGCATAAAGGTGACGTATGGATGCACACACTTAAGAACATCTTTGCCTCCAGTTCAAATGCCATCACTGAATGTCAATATTCTGTGCTGGCTATTGAGTTGGGTTTTTTTCAGATAAGTGCCCCATTGGGGTTTCTCCTTATCTTCTTTTTCTTTAGTATTGATTGAAATCATGTCATCCAGAAAGGAAAATGTCAATGTGGGAGGTGGATACTCCATAAAGACTGTCATAACCAGTGCTTCTTTTGTTTGGGTGCTTCCCATGATCATACACAGTGTTCTGTCTGCCACGCTTTTGTCCCTAAGACCCTGCATAGTTTTCTCTCCTTCTTATCAATTTATCTAGAAAACTAACATATTAAGCTGTTGGCTCAAGGTACAATGGAGGAATCTTCCCATCCTGAAGTTAATCCATCTGCCAAGAAAAAAGCCAAAAAATATTGGCCTAATACAGCTACTGTCCAGCCTCCCCAGATGTCTCTCTCTCTTGAGGCTAGTGAAAGCCTGGAAGATCTTATTCTAAATAATCAGCTTGAAACTACTCTGGCTACTATATTCATCATTACAAACCTCTTTATGCATGTAATGCATAATATGGTGTATGAAGCAGCGACTGCATTTGCAGCTGGCATAACCATGAGATGCATGCATGGCTGTACATATCCAATTTCATGGACAACTTGAATGTGCTTTCAATTGCTCCATTTTATGGGTATCATCATTTGGTCTACTTGAGAAAGAAAGAAAGAAAAAAATAAAATGCAGAATAGTAAGTAAGATGATTAGATTCTCCCTGCTGTTTGAGTCAAGTTTGGGGCCTCCCCAGCTATCATATAATATGAATCAAAAAGGCCCTTTTTTGCTGTGGTTTTCAAAGTCTAATCATCAGTCTAAATTACCACTGTAAGGGTGGCCACGACAGAGGTGGCCCCTTCAATGGATGCAGACCCAGAGGTAGAAAAGGTACACACCATCTGGGATATTGCTGGCCCTTTTCTGACAGAAGACACCAGAATCCCCGACTGTCTCTAAGACTTCTCCACTTGTTTGCCTCATACCTTTGTTTTGCTCCTAAAACAAACTGTGATTTTCTGGAAAATCATTTGAGCAGTGAAGTCACTAAATAATGACAGGCATTTGAGTTTCATACATTATATCGTTCAAAAAATGTATACTACCACAGTACCTTTCATTGCAGCAACTTTCCAACTTTATAGGAGTTGTATTTAAAGTTAGTTCCTATTTTATGTCTTTGCCCCATATAATTTTTGGCTTTGTCCAGATTAATTGAACAAAGAGGTTGAGAAACATGGGTGTGATATCCATCCACATAGAAAAAATGAAGGTAGTGTGGTACATCAGCAAACAAGGGTGAACCATATTGTGACAAAAAGAGATACTGCCACCCGAGCTAGTTGGAACTTTGTAAATAATTATATGTCATTGGTGAATATCAAAATGATTTATATAAGATGCTTGTGTTACAAATGTATTAGAACTGTGTGTGATGTGTATATCAAACCGCTTGTACAGACGTGTGTGTTGAAAAGGTATTTGTAAAATGCTTGCATTTAAAATCGATCCACAGTATGACCTGCTGGAAGAGAACAGAAATGTGCATGCACTATTGCAACTGTTTAAATGTATATATTTTAACAGTGGAAACTGGAATACAGGAGGTTAACCTCAGTCTAGTACATTTTAGAAAAATTAAATTACTTTATGGCTAGGCATCTTTCAGTTTTCAATGCAGCAAGAGACAATGTCTATACTAGGAAACTTTCTGTATTGTCTTTCACCATGACCTAATTACTAGTCTTGAAACCATGAAGGAATGCAATTGTTTTATGACTTCCAGCTTCTGCCAGATATCTGCAGGAGAAGCCCTTGTCTGTATATTTTTACAGATAGATGCTAAATACTGCCAGCTTCTAGCAATGGGGGTTTTGGGCATGGGAACTAAAAGTCAGATGACAAGAAATGATGTCATTATGCAAGCTATCCCAGCAGTAATATTTTAGATATTAATCTGAGAAGTCTCTTAGTGAGACAGAGCATTCTGCATTCGGTCTTGGACCCGACAAGAACCACTTGCCACAACATCTGCCTTGCTCTATAGTAAGTTCTTAGATTATAGTAATTCTCTTAGTTACAGTCAGGAATATAATAAAGCTTAGTTTAGATGTTTTTCTTTATTTATTTGAGACTGTCCTACAATGTTGTTTTAAATATTTCCTGTGGTTTTGAACTCTGATGTCACTGTAAATATATATTTAGTATTGTCTTGTTCTTTTATTATTCATTATTAAATATATTTAAACATTTCATTGTGGCTGATCTGTGTAGAGATATAAAGTTTTGAGAGTACTTGCATGTTCATTTGGTGACACTGTGTGGGCCACTCCTAACAGCCTTGCTTTTGGTCAAACTACCATTTGTATTAATATTAATATTACACAGTAAGATTGGATACCCTTTGTTAAGGGCTCTAAAGTAGCTGATAAGGAGTGACTGGTGGCAGTAATAACTACCTTATAGTCTGGGCAGAAGGGAGCATAGCTAGTAAACCTGTGCCAGCCTTTCCAAGGTGTGTGAGTGTGTGTGTGTGTGTGTGTGTGTGTGTGTGTGTGTGTGTGTGTGTGTGTGTGTGTGTGTGTGTAAAACCAAACCTCAAATAGTGTGTGTGTCAGCTACTTTGGCAGGGACATGAAGTACTGGTTGGCTAGAGAGGGTGCTGGAGGTCTCAGCTTGGTCACGCAGCTGAGATCTCAACCCTATAGCTGTGCCAGTGGGGAGTCTTACTGGGGATCTGGCGGAAGAGGGAGAAACCAGCCCCGGACTGACTGTGCTCTCTGTGTGCTCTTAAGGGGAATTGCACTTGATGCAGAGAACTGCATCTGGAAATACTGCATGTGTACCTGTCATCCTCTCAGTGAACGTCCCCCACTGTTGCCAGTGGTGAGGATTGAGGCTCCTTGATTACTGGTCCAATGGTGGTGTGTTACACATATGTTACCCTTTATGTTGTGAACCTATGACTGCTTGGCAGTAGGTGATAGCCTGCCACTGTGCTGGGGCACTTTCTGCTGTGATCCATTTGTTACACTACACTAAATGCATTACCTGTTTTCCCATAATTCCTCCTGTGGGACCATCAAAAGTGGACAGTCTGTCTCAGCAATGGCTCCCCTGTGCTTATATATGCATTCCCACCCCTTCCCCTGATTTCTAAGATTTCTGTAGAAAACTGTGATGTAAAAGGCAACAGTTAATATCCACAGTTCTTGTCTGATGCAGACACTAATCTCTTGGTTTTCCAATCCCAAAGATGATCAAGCATGATTCTCTTCCAGAGGAAGTATTCAGAATTTTAACAGAATCTCAGAAAGGTTCCACACAAAAGACCTATCATAGCAAAAGAAAAGATTTGTTTCTTGGGCTTGCCCACAACACATTGCTCCTTTTTCAGCTTCTATAGTAGACATCCTATCTTTCTTGCATCTCTTCCAGTCTGACTCTAGTTTTTTTTTCAATTATCAAGGCCCAGTTGGCAGAAATTTCTTGTTTTCTCATTGAGTTTCTGGAAGATTCTCTAGCCTGTCTAAAACTATACAAAGTATTTCTGAAATACACATTTTTATTACAACTTACAAGTATAGACCATGTTCCTTTTTTGGTGTCTATTTTATTTTTTTCCAGACTGTCATTCAAACATGGCACTTAAGGCAGCATCCTTGCCAGAGCTTAAATACCTGTCTTTGAAACAATTTTTCTCATAGCCATCACTTCAGCAAGGATTTGAAGTCTGTGATTTGTCCTCTTCTCCTCCTTATTTGATTTTCCATAAGTACAGGGTGACTCTTCTAGGCAAATCCTTCATTTGTTCAAAACTTGGCTTCTAAGTCTAATATTTTACGATCTATTCTTCAACCCATTTTCTTTTTAGAGTATGGAAACAAAGGAGTTGTATATAATAATGCACAAGATAATCCAAGAATATGACTCCTGTCATGGCAGTAAGCAGAAGCTTCAAAAGACTCAAACACTGCAAGAGAAATGATGTGTTATTGAATAATAAATGGTATTAAAATAGCTCAAAACAGCATGTTTTTAAACAAAAAATAATTAAAAAATACAAAACAAAATCCATCCTAATGCATTTTGACATATAGTCTCCCTCAGGCTCTAACAACTCTCTGAATATATCATCTTATATGCAAAATATGTCAACCAGATGATCAATGACATGTTCAAATGGTAAGTAGATTCAAATATTTCAGTACTCATTTCACTGCTTTAAACATGTTGCTTTTCAAACAGATTGCAAAGTAAAATCATCATTATGTCCAGGGTACTTGAAGCAGTCCAAATGAGTAGTCCATCTGAATTCAGCATAGTCATTGTTAGTAATAATGCCACCACCTCTGTGATTAATAAGTACAAACTGTAACACCTGAAATGTAAAGGCTAGTTTCTCACCCTTCTTCAATGCACATCAAACTTATGCATTTCTATTTTGTAAATGCCACAAACATATGCACATAAGCACAGTCCTTAAACTGACATTTATAGTATAGCCTACATAATCAGCATATGTGGCACTCAACTAAATAAAGTATACGTTCAGTCTTACAATTGGTGCACTTTCCTGGGGATTAAATAAACTATGAGTATGTTTCTCATGAAGCCAACATGGCGATTACATGTTAGCGAGATGAGCAGGAGCACTAATCACATACTCATGCTGATCATCACACTTACATGAATACAAACAAGGTTTTGTGGCCAGCAACAGTGATGCTAGCCAGGAAACTGTGCAGAGCAGCATGAGCACAGACAGGAGTAGCATTCAAATTCTTCTAAGGGCAAACCTGCACTGTGAGATCATGCGGACAGCCACAGTGGCTACCAGGGGTGAAAGTACTGCAACTTTTGATCTCCCTGGTATAAAAACCACTTAGCAAGGTTTTGCACTTGTATACAGCTCAGCAAGCTCCTCGTGGTGCCCTGCAGAGTCCTACTAGCAGCCAAGAGACAAAAGAGAGACTTTGGACTTGATTAAGTATTGTTTTTGCTTGTTGTTTCCCTGAAACGCTAATCCCGCCTAAACCGCAGCTTTTCAGTGCTTCTGTGGATCCCTAGTGATATCTGCATTGCTTACTATACTTATTTATTTGTTGCACTTGAAAAAAGTTACTGTTTGTCATTTTTGTATTTAAGTTACCTGTAACACAGTCACAGGCTACACACTCAAGTGCACTAGCCTCCTCTGTGTATTTAAAGTAATTTAAGCTCTGCATTTCTGTTGTTTCTGAAAAAAAAAAACACAAAAAAACTCCTTGTTTTCCCGCCTTTCTGAACTAGTCTAGTCCAGTTTTCAGGCTTTGCTGAATCCAGGACTGTGGTAAAGGTTCCTGTGTTGCCCATATCATACTTGGATAATTAGGTGGCTTCCTTGTTCACTGTGAGAGAGGGAACTCTGAGCAGCCTATCTGTCCCTGTAGGAGTGGTCGCAGCCCAGCAACTTGTAGCTCATTGGCCATTTTGGGCTAATTTCTATCCTTTTGATCTCCCTGGTATAAAAACCGCTTAGTGCGGTTTTGCACTTGTATACATCTCAGCAAGCTCATCGTGGTGCCCTGCTGAGTCCTACAAGCGGCCGAGAGACAAAAGAGAGACTTTGGACTTGATTAAGTATTGTTTTTGCTTGTTGTTTCCCTGAAACGCTAATCCCACCTAAACCATGGCTTTTCAGTGCTTCTGTGGATCCCTAGTGATATCTGCATTGCTTACTGTACTTATTTCTTTGTTGCACTTGAAAAAAGTTACTGTTTGTCATTTTTGCATTTAAGTTACCTGCAACACAGTCGCAGGCTACACACTCAAGTGCGCTAGCCTCCTCTGTGTATTTAAAGTAATTTAAGCTCTGCATTTCTGTTGTTTCTGAAAAAAACAAAACAAAAAAAAACTCCTTGTTTTCCCGCCTTTCTGAACTAGTCTAGTCCAATTTTCAGGCTTTGCTGAATCCAGGACTGTGGTAAAGGTTCCTGTGTTGTCCATATCATACTTGGATAATTAGGTGGCTTCCTTGTTCACTGTGAGAGAGGGAACTCTGAGCAGCCTATCTGTCCCTGTAGGAGTGGTCCCAGCCCAGCAACTTGTAGCTCATTGGCCATTTTGGGCTAATTTCTATCCTTTTGATCTCCCTGGTATAAAAACCGCTTAGTGCGGTTTTGCACAGGTTTGCGCACCATGCAGCGCTGTTTAGCTGCGGTTAAACTATTCCAGGCTCCACGAAGTCTGCACTTCAGTTTTTCCCTTGAAGCTTGATACACTTCAACCCAGCACTAGAAATAAGGCAATTTAAGACCAGCACTTACTAAAACTCACTAAAACTAGCACTAGCTTACAGCTGGCACATCAGCCCTATACTCAGGAAGTATAAGGCTCTTTACTCATCCAATCAGCAATACAGTCCAAACCATCTATTCAGGCATGTTCAAGGGACAGCTTCAGGTGTACTCGCTGGTCCAGCTGGTGAATCTGGGCATCCTGAGGCAATGTTACTATTGCCTCATGTACACAGACAACCCCCTCCTCCTCCCAACCAACACAAACATATGTGAGAGATGCAGCTACACAGCCAAGCTGGAGGCTAAGCTCTCTCAACCCACGACTGGATCATCCAGTCACAAGGAGAAGGGCAACACTAGCACCACATTACCAGATTCACATAGGCCAGCCATAGCTGCACCAGCAAACAACTCTCAGAAACACGCAAAAACATACTCAGAGGCTCTAAATAAGAACCTGCCTAATCAACAAAGACCTCCTAAGCATACACCCAAGCAGCCCCCACCCCACAACAGAAACCAGGTAACACATACGTCACAATGTCAGTGTGCCAAGCAAAAACAGCCTCTAAGGCTAAATAACACACCTAACACACTAGTAATCAGTGATTCTATCATCAGGCACACAGACGTCCCACTCACTAGACTGAACAAGGAGAAGGTTACTGTAAGCTGCCTGTCCCGCCCATCCACAGCCAGCATATGCATGCACTCTCACCACACACACAACAATGACAGATGACTCTGTCATTGTACATGTTGGCATAAATGACCTGGCGTTCCTCCCTGGACTACATGAAAAGAGACATTGAAGAGCTCTCTGACCATGTAGCCCAGGCTGGTATGACTCTGACTCTGAGTAGCATCCTGCCCTCACCCAAAATGATGCCAGCATATGAAGAAAAAATGATCAGTTTCAGCAATTGGTTAAACTACTGGTGTCATTCAAAGGGGATCCAGTACTTGTCAGCCTGGGACGACATGCTTGACAAGCCAAGTTGCTTCGCCAGAGACGGCTTGCACCTGTCACCACTGGGCTTTCGAATACTAGCCAAGACTCTTGCTGCCCCAATACTGCCTTTTTTAGGCAAGGCTCAAAAGACAAACCCGCCTCCATAAACAACAATAATAAACAAAAACTGAGGGTAATGCTGCTCAACGTCAGAAGTCTAAACCTCAAAATGCACGTACTCGAGGCTCTCCTTAGTATGGAAGAAATCGACGTAAGTGCAGTAATAGAAACCTGGTTCAAGGCTCCAGAGAGCACCCCAGCACTACCAGGCTAAAACTCCTACCATACCTTTAGGTCCCAAAACCAGGACCGGAACACAAAAGGAGGGGGTGTGCCCATATTCATCAAGAACACCCATACCTCCAAGCTAGTAGCACAGCACACGGTATCTGAGACCATCCAAGTGCAATTGACAGCGGGTAAATTGACTGTTCAATTTATAGCTTGCTACAGATCTCTCACCTTGTCTCAGGACCCTCATGCAGCATTCCTGAGAACATTAGAAAGTATGAAGATTCTACCCAACACCATGCTACTGGGTGACTTCAACTATCCAAACATTGACTGGGAAAACTACTCAAGCTCAAACGCCCTTGCCCAATGCTTCCTTGAGTTTATAAACTCAAACACCCTGGAATACCTGGCCACCACTCCCACAAGAGGTGACAACATACTGGACCTGGTCATCACCAACATGGGGAACCTGTGTTCCACACCTGAGGTAAACTCGTCATTGGTAAGATCAGATCACAAATTAATCACACTGGACATCCACATCCCGACCCCCCCCCCCCCCACAGTCAAGGAAATCAAGGTAAAAAACTTCTCTAAAGCCAACTTCACACTCCTCAAGACAGAGGTGGGAAGTTTCAAATCTCCCAATCAAATGGAAAATGATGACCCATCTGCAGAATCCTTTACAAGCATACATGGACTGAGCCATCCCAAGTAAAACCAAGACCAACTCCTCAAAAAAGAGGATGCCAGTCTGGTGGACCCCGGCCATAAATAAACTTTACAACAGAAGGAGGAAACTCCTGCAAGATAAAACAAAATCCCAAAATAAGAAGGCATCTCTGATTAACATCAGTAAAAAACTGCACTCCCTCATTAAATCATCCAAGGCCAACTTCGAAAGAAAAATAGCCAATGACTCTAAGGATAACCACAAGGCCTTCTTTAACTATGTCAAGAGTCTAGGGGCAAACTCTCAGATATGCTCCGAGCCAGTGCATAATAGCCATAAATACACTGAACCAACCGATATTGCCAACATCCTGGCTGACAAGTTCAGTGCAAACTTCACCCCCCCTCTCCACCAAAGGGGCTAGCACCCATCTCAGTAGAATGTGGCGCTCCAGATATTTCAGACACACAAGTAAAGACAGCCCTTGCAAAGGCCAAAAACACAGCATCAATGGGACCAGATGGTATCCCAGGTTGTGTCTTACACGAGCTTCAAAATGAACTAACCCCCCATCTCAAAACACTGTTCAAACTCAGCCTCTCTACAGGCTATGTACCCAAAGAATGGCGTACAGCAACAGTCGTACCACTCCACAAAGGTGGTGCCACAACTGACCCTGGGAACTATTGCCCTATAAGCTTGACTAGCTTGGTCTGCAAAGCCATGGAACGCATTGTCATGGAGCTCATTAACAGGGACATTGGGAACCATCAGACACTGGACCCCACCCAGTTCGGCTTTGTTAAAGGCAGATCTTGCCTCCTGAACTTGGTCGACTTCTTTGAAACAGTCACCAAGGCCATAGATAAAGGGAAGGTGGTCCACACAGCATATCTGGACCTTGCTAAGGCGTTCGACACCATCCCACACTCAGGAATCATAGATAAACTCACCAGCTTAAATATCAACCCCCATGTCACGAGATGGGTTGCCAATTGGCTCTCAGACAGAACCCACACGGTAAGAGTGGCAGGCGCCATGTCTGAGTCTAAACCAGTTACAAGCGGAGTCCCACAGGGGTCAGTCCTGGGACCCCTCCTGTTCGGTATATATTTCTCCGAAATACAGGCAAATGTGGAGGGACTGTGGCTAACCAAGTTCGCAGATGACTGTAAATTGGGTGCAATAATTGACTCTCTGGCTGACACAGACATCCTGCAAAAGGGTCTCTCAGAGACAAACACCTGGTGTCAAAGTCGCGGCCTCAAGCTAAATGCCAAAAAATGCATAGTAATCCCATTTGGGAAAAACAAAGTACCTACAAACTACCACATAGATTGGAATCCACTAAGTACAGAAGAAGTAATTAGGGACCTGGGTACCCAAGTAGACAGCATGCTCTCCTTTGATAACCACATAGCCAAAAATGGTCAGGAAATCCTTCTATGTGGCACACCTGATCACAAAGGGTTTCTCATCCAGATCCAAGGAGGTGATTGTGCCCCTTTACTCCTCACTCATTAGGCCCATAATAGAGTACAATGCCCCATTTGGGATGTACCTCACTAGACACCTGCAATGACTAGAAAGACCACAGAAGTACCTCACTAAGAGGATTAAGGGCCTTAAACAATTACCCTATGAAGCACAACTAAAAAAGCTCCAGCTCTTCTCAGTCACTTACCGTCTGCTCAGAGGTGACCTATGCCTGACATATAGGGCCATGTTAAACCCTGAACTAATGGACATGCCTCACCTCAAAAAAACGAGATCCCTCAGAACCACTCGTTCTAGTGACTTGAACCTATGCACAACAATAAACAGGACATACTGGAGGGATAGATTCCTGTCCCAGCGACTCTCCTCACTCTGGAATAGATTCCCAATCCATATTCGACAGAGCTCCTCTCTGACCTTCTTCAAGAGAAATCTTGATGAGTGGATGAGTAATTGTAAGTTCTACCCTGGGATCACTTCAGGAGCCCTGTTAGACAGAGGCCCAGGTTACTAATCTAATGGGGAGGCGAAAGCCATCACTCTGTGGCTAGGCTTATAAATGTCCCTGGGCAGATAGCCTAGTACTTACCTATGAACCTATGAACGACAGCAGTAATAATATAGTAAAGAAAAGTGTACTGAGTGCAATTAAAACAATTATTTGCAGAATAAAATAATGGAGGAGGAGTGTAAACAGCAAGGGCAGCTACAAGAACAGGTACACTGGGCAGGTAAAGTTCGCTAATAAAAGTGTGCACAGACATGAATGATAGGAGTGAATAAAGAGGATGAGGGCATGGTAAATATGGAAATGCCCCCAAGATAGGATCTGTCAACAAAAAAACACATATGTAGATAACAAAATACATATCACTGCTTACACCTCCTGCACAATTATGATATAAACACACATAATAGTATATATGTGATGGCCAAACAAGTTTACATGTCAGTCAAGGTGAATGGTTATGATATATACATCACTTATATACACACTGGAGAGGACACTTAGCAAGAATGGTATACACAATAAGAGGTATGTGCATACTCTGGAGATCTGCAAAAATGACTTGCTTCAGTATAACTGACATGTCACCATTGCTCTCAAACAGTCAAGGACACATAGCAACAGACTCATGTACAAATGCAGAAAGAAATAGGCACAGTCCTGGACATTTTTGAAATATTACGACCATTAATCTGAGGCATTGACAGAATATCTGATTGTAACTTATTAAACATGTTCTTCAGGAATAGATTTGTACAACTCTAATGATTGTTAGTATTTTATAAGGGGAATTCACCATCCCCTTCCCCAAGACTTACCACTTGTTGGAGGTTTTAAGAAGGGCAGTGTTAAACCTGGAGTTGAAATCAGGGACATTCCTGGCCAGCTGACAGGGTTTCATGACATATAAGCCACAATCCCTCCCTGCAAGAATCAAACACATGCCATCAATATCAATGAGCTATGTACTTCGATGCAACACAGAAAGATGCATTCCACAAGCATCTTGTAGGACACCTTGAAGGGAACTCTGCACCATCAAATCCTAATGGGTATGCATTGCAGAAAATAGTTCTGTATGGCCTACTAGATAAACGAGGGCTCACTGGGCCATATATGATATACTTGACTAAAGCATCCCTGCCTGATGCAGGTATTGGTCATATGGATTACAACACATGCAAACACCACAGTATTGTGAGTAGATTCCCAATACAGCTGGGTATTGCATGCATCTGCCACATTTAATAGCAATGAACATTGTCTGAAGTATCTGCAATTGATGTGTGAATTAAGATGTGATACATTATTATGAATGGTATGGCAGTATGTGACACTGATGACAATGCAACAACTATGCCCATGTGCACAGAAATTTTAGCAGTGCAAAGTCAAGTGTGAATGATTGAGGAGGCTGTTAGTGTAATATTATACACACACACCAAACAATACAAGGAGCACACTGTATAATTACATGGCACACATCAACACATGCCACACAGCCACTGCTCCCCTGACATTGCCAATGAAAATGTTATACTGTCATGAAATCTTAACATACATCTACATGTGTTCATGCAAACTATCAAGTGGTAATACTGATATGATATAGTGACACGTTCTTGATGCAGTACAGTCACACTATAGGTGTACCTATGCTACAATTGGACTTCAAGCTGCACATCACCTCCAGAAAAAACCTTTACTTTAAATCACATGTGAAACAGTGGAACTGTTAACAAAATCTTACAACTTCATCTATTTCATGGTATTACATCAGTTGCACACCATACACCTATATGTTTGTCAGTAGAAATGTGTGGGTGAGGGTCCTCACACCATATATGGACACAGTACAAATGAGGTGGATGCTGTTCATGCAGACCAGTTAATGTCACAAATGTTGACAGTCACACAATGCTGCTGGGAAATACCTGTATAACCCTTGTGAATCGCAACACAATACTGCATACAATGGATTCACCAAGGTTACAACTGAATCTGAAAATGTCATATGTTATGTATGTAACAGCATTACCACATGTTCATGAACCCAAGACTATGTGCCCATGTAATCACTATAACGTAATGTTGCTGTATGTCAGATAAAATTTCTAGATGATAGGTATGCATATGCACACCTGTGCCATACTGTAGTTGTCACTGTGATGGTTGAATGAAAACTGTGTAGAATGTGGATATACTCCACTATAAGAACACATACCTAGCATCATCCCATATCCCCAGTCCTCAGAAGGCATACAGCTGTCATGGAAGGAACACGAAACCAGATGACAGCAGTGGGTATCAATACAGTAGCTCACATCCCAAACTGGAATGCATAGTTGTGGGCTACAGTACATCCACACCCAAATCACCATATGTAGGTGAGGAAAGATAGTAGGGGTATGTGCATATGTGCACATGTTTGATTTTATTACAGCCTTCCTCTGTCCATATGGGATATGGGCACCAACACATGAGTGAATTAGCAATCATACATCCAGTCTGGAGATAGCTTGTTGAGGGTCATGGAGGGGCTCTTCTTCACAATACGTGTATGCATCTTTGAGATGATGACATCCTCAGTGTTCCACAGAAAATATGTTATGTGGACAAAAGAAAAAAGAAGATTTTAGATTCAAGGGGCTATGTAAAAGGTTCTCCTGAGTAGGAATCAAAAGAGAATAGACTCAAAACATCATACAATGACCATAATATATCACCAACCCCCCCCCCACACACACACACACACACACACACCTTGACTGAGGTCAGATTCAAACACCATACCTGTCTAGGTATACAAGCTGAAAGCTGAATTCCATACAATGTAAGCCTAGTGCCACCATAGAAGTATGCCTTTAAAAGTGCAGATTGCACTTTACACAGGATTACATCGTCACTGTATGCTGATAAGAAAATGTTTGGAGAAGGGTCTGATAAAGCTGTGGACTCACATCCCAAGATAAAATTGACTCCAGATTGATAGTTGATGGAAGAGACACACACACAAGTTGGCTGCTGTGAGATTAGGCTCCCTACCTATCTACTTACACATGCTAGAGAACACAGCACTTAACACTAGCACCACCACACACGTCTGACTTTAACAGTGTCAGACTGCACTTCATTTAGAATGACTTCATCAGTGTATGCTGAGAATATGATGTTGGGGGGCTGTATGAAATTGCTGTGGAGTCATGTAGCAGTGTAAAAGTATTTTCTGAATGTTACTTGATCAAGGCCAGCAGGACCTGGACTCATGTTCATCTGAATATATACAACCCCCCACACACACACACACACACACACACACAGTTGACTGTTCTGAGATTAGATCCCCTACATAGCTAGGTATACAGTCTAGAGAACACATTGCTTGACCCTCACGCCACCTCAAAAACCTGACTTTAACACTGGTAGAGTGGACTTTATAGAGGATGACATCACCATAGTGTTACAGGTAACATATACTGTTATGAGACTTGGGTGCAAATCCAGGATTTGTGATACGATTGGGTGAGCGTTGTGATGCCCCGTGCACTGGCCTAGCAATCAAGGAGCCTCAATCCTCACCACCAGTGAGGGGCATTCAAATAGGGAAAGGATAATAAATACACACACAGTAAAGTACAATTTCCCTTAACAGTACAC
This sequence comes from Protopterus annectens, assembly GCF_019279795.1. NCBI lineage: Eukaryota > Metazoa > Chordata > Ceratodontiformes > Protopteridae > Protopterus > Protopterus annectens. The sequence goes on along the minus strand of NC_056737.1, from coordinate 748,613,309 downwards.
AGAGATCACAGTCAATCTGGGGTTGGTTTCTCCCTTTCTCTCCAGACTCCATGGAGGTGTGGGTTTGAATCCCACCACGGCCACCATTTAATATGTGATGCCCGTGCACTGGTCCAGCAATCAAGGAGCCTCAATCCTCACCACTAATACCATTCAGGGGCATCCATATAGGGAAAGGATAATAAATGCACACACAATAAAGTACAATTTCCCTTAAGAGCACACAGAGATCACAGTCAGTCTGGGGCTGGTTTCTCCCTTTCTCTCCAGGTCCCCAATAAGACTCACAACTTGCACAGCTATAGGGTCCAGATCCCAGCCTAGTGGGCAAGCTAAAACCCCCAGTACTCTCTCTGTCCAACCAGTGCTTTGTGTCGCTCCCAAGTAGCTGACACACACACACACTTTGAGAAAAGAATTATATACAACCACACAGACACTACCGGGGAAGGTTGGCACAGGCTCTCCAGCTGTGCCCCTTTTCTGCCAAGTCTAAAAGGTAGTACCAGCTGCCACCACCAACTAATATCAGCTTCTCAAAGGCCCTTCTGAAAGGGTGTCCAATTATTACTGTGCAATATTATTATCCAAATGGTGTGACAAAACAGTCAAGGCATATTAGAGTGACTTTGTACAGTATTACTATATGCATGCAATGTACTCTTAGAGCTTAAATTATCTCTACACAAAACAGCCACAGTTGAAAGGTTTAAAACTATTTAATAAATAATAATAAAAACACAAGATAATACTTCTTACTACACAGTGCTAATCAAGAGTTCAGAGATCACAGAGAAATACTTAGAATAATACCATAGAAAAGTTCTGACATCACAGAAAAACAAACTAGTTTAATCTTCCTATTTCCTAGCTATATCTAAGAGAAAACACAGTTCTAAATAACTTACATCTAGAGCAAGACAGTGCTGGTGATGTTGGATGCTCTCAAGACAAAATGCCCAGAGCTCTCTAATTCTCTCTCTTTAAAGTGATAACACAGAGCTGCTTCATATGACCTCATTCTTCACACTTCTCTGGTGTTTCCAGGCTAACAGAAACTACATTTACATTATTTACATCTGGTCAGAAACCAGAGCAATAAAGGGCATTTATACATGCAAATTCTAGCCATTAACTCTGGTCTTAAAATGATAGGCAGGATGCCTCCCTCTAGACATATCAATTCCGAATTTTGACATCAAAGAATTGACTTATCAGCTTTGTTCTAGCAGAGTGCACTGTTGTTACATTTTTGCAGTTCAATATCCAATGCAGTCTTTTCATGTTTAAGAGAACAAGCCTGTGGCTTACATTAATATTTACAAATGACAGAATTATCTACAAAATTATATCTGGCTAGGATGGCAGCCTTCACATATCTTCACAAGCACAATTTGGGAAATTACTTATAAATTCATCCTGGCAACCTATGTGAAATTCTGTTATGAATGCATACTGCAGAAGTGAGACAGAAATGCACCTGTTTTTCAGGAGATTGTGCAGGTAAGGCACACATTTTTATTTATCTGATATTTGTTGACCAGGTTGGTCCATCTCAGCTAAAGCCCATTTTCAGTGGAGACCCGAGAAGAAAAGCTAAAAAAAAAAACACAATAATATTTTTACATTTGTATTAAAAAGAAATAGAGTGCAAATTATATACAGGGATATAACATTCAAGTGAATGACAGGTAAAAACAATTTTCCAATAGAAGATGTACACTCAGGTTATTTGCATTTTTAAGTTACATACATTGTACAGCACACATGAGAGAATAGTTACATATCCTTTTGTATGAAATAAAGACACAGAAAGGAAATGCTAATTAAGTATTAGATTTGTGTATTAAGTTGGTAAATATATTTAGTTGAAGAAGGAAGAGTTAGTTCAAAGGACGGGAGATTAATATTAAGCTCATTCATATTGTACAAGGAAAAGGAGGTAGAGCTATTTAGGCGATTGACCTCTTAATGGTTAAGTATAGAAGATGGAGGAAGTGGTAGACAGAAAGGGATAGGGATTTATGTAGGGTCATGGCAGAGGTAAAGCTGTGCTTTGGCAAGATAATGTTTTAGTTCTTTTTTAAATTTGGTAGGGTGTGTAATGTTTCTTATATTGGGGGGGGGGGCGGTTGTTCCAGTTCTGGGATACTGAATACTTGTATAGAGTTTTTCCAATGGTTTTATTGGGTTTGTAGAGCTGAAGAAGATGTTGGTCTGTGATTCACAGAGGGGCAAGAAGAGGTATAGTAAGATAATAGAGTGAATAAAGAGAGGCAGGCATAGGGTTTGTTGAGGAGGAGGTAAGTTATGTGAAGCTGAAGAAGTTGAAGATGATGGGGGAATTCAAGCCATTGTAGGTTTCTTAGTGCAATGCAGTGGTGAGAGGAACATGGTACATTTGCAGAAAATTTGGCAATTTTGTTGTAGGACTGTTCCATCTTAGTAATTAATGAAGATTGAAGACTTGTGATAATTGGGGCAGCATATAGAAGGCTGGGAAGTAAATAAGCTTGGGCCAGAGAGAGTCTAGAATTAGGACGTAAAATTTTTTTGTTCCTATAGAGAAGACCAAGATTTTGGTTAGTTTTTTTGATGGATTGTTAGACATGAAGATCAAATTTGAGCTGGTCACCTATTATCATTCCAAGTAGCTTTGTGTGGGATTCAGCATTAATGATAGTTTGATTTAAGGATGAGATGGTGAAGGTAGATTAGAGATGAGAAAGTGATTTAGAGAGAAAGATTAGAAGTTTAGTCTTCTTGGGATTTAGAATAAGTTGATTTTCTGTGAGCTATCTCTCTACTGAAAGGAAATAGTTTTGGGTAATAGAGTGAAGTTGAGAGATGCTTTGTGAAGAGGAGATGAGAGCAGAATCATTAGCATATTGAATGAGACAGGAGTGTTGGGATGAGGTATGGAGGTCATTTGTGCAGATATTGAACAGAAGAAGTCCTAGGATGGATGGGTGGGAAGGGGGAGATGGCGGAATGCCATCTGACAGATTGCTGTCTATCTGATAGATAACTAAAAAAAACACTCTAGAGTACAGACTGAGAGGTTCAGGTTAAATAGCTTAGTTAGGAATTTGGAATGTGATACCTTATCAAAAGCTTTTGACAGGTCTAAGAATAGACATGAGACTATTTTTTTATTGTCACATTATTCAGCTAATGTATGAGAGAAAGATAATAAGGCTGTAGTTGTACTGTGGTTTGGATGTAAACCATGTTGAGTAGGTGTCAGGAGGTTTTCTTGGATGAGAAATATGAGGCGCTGTGAATGAATGCATTTTGAGCATTTTAGAGAAGGTGACAATATTGCTATAGGTCTGAATTTGGATGGATCAGTGGCGTTACCTCCTTTGTGTAAAGGTATTGCATAGAATGGTTTCCATATCTTGGGTACAAAGGCTTCACAGATAGATCTATTAATAAGTATTGAGACTGGATAGGCTATAGATTCAACTGTTAGTTTGAGGAAAGTGGGGGATAGATTGTCAGCTGAGGGAGAACACAGTTTTAGATTTTATAGAAGGGATTTAATATATATGGTGGAAATAGGTTTCAGAGAAAAATGGTCTGGTTACAGGGTATTTGGGGGAATTGTGGTGTTGGAGTTCAGGTCAGAGTTGGTCAGTTTATTGATATAATCAATGAGGTAATGGTTGAGAAGGGAGGCAGTGTCTTGTGCAGAACTAGTAGGAAAAGGATGTGGGGTTTGGGGGCATGCTGGATGAAGGATAGAGTTGATAGTTCTCCAGAAGTTTTTGGGGTTCGAGTGATGGGCTGATTGGGCTTTATGATAAAATTTTTTCTTGTCATTATAGATGTGTTTTTTGTTCAGTTTCTGAGTTCCTAAAAATTTGATGGTGAGTAGGGGATTTTGATTTTAACCATGATTTCCAAGCAGCATCTCTCTGATGCATAAGGGAATGGGTTTCCGTAGTTTTATTCTGATTTGTTCGAAGAGGTGCGAGTGAGTTGAGAATGTCTAAGAAGGTATTGTTAAATGTTAGAATGGCTACACTGAGGGGAACGGTGTGAAGGCAAGACCAGCTTATGGAAGAGAGTCTTTCATGTAGTATTGTGGGGTTAAAGGTAGAGAGATTGTGACAGTCTTTATATAGATGAGGTCTGAGGAGTTATGGAGAGTGGTTATAGATAGGTAGGTAGTCACTTAGGATATTTGGTAGTACAGTGGAGTTGTGGTATAGGTGAGGGTCAATAATCAGTATCCAGTCAACAGGAGTCCCAGAATTGGTATATTTATTTAAGTAGGTAGGGCCCGTAATGAGCTGGGTAAATCCAAAGAGATTAATGCTTTGGACAGGGGAGTCTACAGTTAGTAATTTCCAGTCAATATTCACATCACCTAGTATTACTGTTTCATAGGGTATGTTTTGTGAGATCCAAGATAGGATACTTTCAAGGATGGGGATATTTTTGCCAGGAGGGATATATATAAGGAAGTAATGCAAAATTTTTGTGGGAGTTTGTATGGCAGCTAAGAATTAATAGTTTGGCTTGGTGAAAATTAGGTAGTTGGGAGGAAAGGGGATGAGGTTAAGTTGTTCAGATTGCAGTATGGCTACCCACCTCCTTTTTTGCAATTCTGTCATGGTGGAAAATATTATAGCCAGGGGGTAAAATTTCCTTGTTAGAGATAAGGGGATTTAGTCATGTTTTGGATAAGGTTAAGATATGTTGGGAATAGTGGAAAATGCATGTGTGTAATTCAGTAATTTTGTTTGGCAGACTTTGCATGTTTATGGATAGAAAGGATAACATTATAGGGAAGGAGGGGGATTGAGTTGGAGAGTGGGAAGTGGGAATGGGAATGGTGGAGAGATGTGATATTTGGTTATGGCTGGGCTGTGAAATGGAGCGGTCTGGGTTAGGGTGTATGTCACCAGCTAGAAGGAGAATTCTTGCAATTAAAGTGAGCTTGAGAGTAGAGGTTATTGAAGTGATATTTGACTTTGGGTCTGGGTGGGATAGCACTGAGGAAGGATAGGTTTAGATTCTGAAGAGGCGGGAGAAGGAGAGGTTAAATAAGGAGCGAGAAATACAGTAAGATAAGGTGGTGTCATGGTTGTACATATGAGAGAGAGTAGGTGCAGGTTTTACATAATTGAGGTTAATGTGATAAGAGGTTAAGAAGGAGAGGAGAAGTAGTAGAGAGGTGGTTAGGATGTTGTGGAGCATGATTGGATGGGAGGAAAATTTAGATTAGAGGGAAGAGAGTGGATGGCTAAATTTGTATTAGTTGAAGAGTAGTAGTAGAAGGGGGAAATTATTAGGATAATCAGTTGATAGGAGCTGGATGAATGAGGTGAGGTATATTAGTGAGGGTGTGGAGGAGGTTTGGTACAGGATGAGTTAACACTAGAGGGAGGGGGCAGATGGAAGGTAATTAGTGATGTAACTGGAGGAGTTTTTTTTAGTGGATTGGATGTGATAAGTTGGTGTACTGGGTGGGGAAATAAGCAGATAGGCATAAAGTAAATGAGAGGGAGGTGGGTGGGAATGGAGGTAGAATAGGGGAAAGGAGTGGGGCTAGACTGAGCAGGGGAAAACTGCTCCCAGAAAAAGAAACAATCTGTAAAGGCCAAAGATAAGGAAATAGCAAACAAGGTTTTACACACACACACACACACACACACACACACACACACACACACACACACACACACACACACTTGGGAAGCATCAGTTGTGCAGGGATGGAGTTATGTGTCTTCATATTTGGATGACGATATGTCCACATTAATACCAGTTACTGACAATATCAATGAGATATAATCAAGCATGACTAATGTCCACCATCAGTATAAACCCATACCAATTGTAACAATCCAGTTAGGCTATGTAATTCTGGGGTGTGTTTGACAATGGCCCAAGTACTGGTATATCATTTTGTAAGTGCATTGCTGCAGGACACACATGAATATCAGAAAGTATATGTTCAGTCAAGCAGACATGCCATGCCCTTCTCTTGTGTTTATGAATGCATTTCCATGTATTGGAGGATTACAGCCCAGTAACCAGAGTGAGACATGCTAAACACCTCTTCACAAAGCGCATTTCCAAGAAACTGATTTGCGTGAATGATGACTAAGTGTTAGCACATGCATGATTCAAATTTCAGGAGTTCAACTTGGACTTGTAAAGTGACAATGTCCACTGGTGCTCATTCCCAAACTGTGCACACTTAGGGATATACAGTAACTGACCTGATTGGGGTTCGCTACAAAATATATCTGTTTGTTGTGAATATTTCATGTGTTAGGCTTGCAAGATATGTTTTGGGAGAAAGTGCTGGCAGTTAGTATGATGTGCATGCTGTAGTTTATCTTTGAAATGTTGGGGCCAAAATTTTATTAACTGTTGGCCTTGCCTTCCCTATTTGGATGATGTTAAGTGTCAAGCAAACGTGGTTCTCTGCTTAAAGAAAACTGAAAAAATTTAATGTATTATACATTCCTTCATGCAAAGAGGCTCAGCAGTGATGCAAGGCTGTCAACACTCTGTGGCACAGTATGGACAAACAGTGAGTTCCTGCTCAGAACGCAAGTGAGCCAGGGTTCAAATCCAGATGATTCACTTGTCAGAATGTTATTAGCTAAGTATATGTGATCAGGAATGCAAATGTGACTATCAATGACTACACTAAAGTATATGTCTCCCCCAAATTGTATCAGTGATGCCCACCTCAATACACCTTTACAACTAGTAGCTGTTTTGCAAGTTTCACTGCAAATTACAACTTAATTGTGTGTACAGCTCACTACAAATGACAAGGAGTGGTACATCTTTTGAAATGATTGGCATGACTCAGCAGATATGCTATTTGTGCAGACTCTGATATCCATAAAAATGTGTGCAGTAGGCTTCTTCACAGTAAGGACAGTTTCCACATCATATTAGATGAACATTTCAGCCATCAACCTACTAAAGATGCTGCTGTATATACTTTTTTTCTCATTTTTTTTTTATTTTTCAAATACAGTTGAATAAATTCCATAGTATTTGTATATAACATCTTAAATAATTATGTACACTATTTACATCAGCCTGACATTATAACAGAGCTCAATATATACAATTACTTTATAGGTATAACAATCCAGTTAGAGTGTATCTGTTCAGTTATTGTAAAGTGTCAGTCAATGATAACACTTTTTGCAATGGATTGTTAATTGTTAATAAATGGCTTAGGATAAATCCTTAATTCTTTCATTTTAAATTTCAACAATGCTGTGGTCTTCAGTAGGCTGTAGAAGTCTTCCAAAGTCGGTATTGTGTTTGTATTCCATCTTCTTGTTATACACTTCCTTGAGATTGCAAGTATTGTCCATACTAGATACATATTTGACTCATTCAAATGAGGACCTTTGTACACATTCAATAATACTAGAACTTTAGATCAGTTAAATGATTCATTAAATAAAGCTTGTAAAAAGTTTTTAATACCATTCCAAAATGGCTTAATTTTACACAGACAAAAAAAATGTGATTCCAATCTGCCTTGTGTATTTGCTAATCCCTCCAACATATTCCCTTTGTGGAAGAATTAATTTTAGCAATTCTATCTAGAGTTAAGAATGCTCTGTGCAAGCATTTCCAATTAAAAAACTTTCCAGTATTATATAAAGGATATATGTTTTATTGATAATAAAATATTTGATTTAATTTCTTCAGTTAGCTGTAATAAGGGTAATTTTGTTATATAATTACAAAATGAGGATTTGGGTGTTGTTTTATAATTTATCAATATCTTATAAAATTTCAAAATACTATTTCCCATGTCATAATCATTATATATGATTTCATATAGGTATTCCATAAGTTTACGTATTTCTTTAAATGAAGAATTAAAACAAAGAGTAAAAAGGTCACACTGATAACCAACTGGTTAAAAAACACAAAAAGAAAAATCTAGCAAAGCTAGACTTCTAACTGTGTGATACCTTAAACCTCTTGCATCAGAGGCCTCATGGGATATATCCAAATCACCCCTTAAGGATATCAGGTGTTCAGCTAAATGGCAATTCTGAATGTACATGACTTTTACTTTCATTTTTAAGTCTATTTATGGACAATTCTGAAGTTGTCCATAAATAGGCTTAAAAATTAAAGTAAAAGAAAAAGTCATGGACATTCAGAATTGCCATTTAGCTGAACACCTGATATCCTTAAGGGGTGATTTGGATATATCCCATGAGGCCTCTGATGCAAGAGGTTTAAGGTATCACACAGTTAGAAGTCTAGCTTTGCTAGATTTTTCTTTTTGTAAATGAAGAATTACTAATTAGTCTGCATAAATCTTGCGAATAAGTCAGAATGCTTTTCATAGTTAGCCGATCTTGTTGTGGAATTGTATATGTTGTTTCTATTGTTTGCATATCCAGAACTTTTAGTTCTTTGATACATTGAAGCCAACAAACAAATCCTTTCTGTTCCCAGGAATTAATCATTTATCTGTATATTTTATGTGGATAGCGCTTTGTAACTATGAATGGTGTTAAAAGATCAAACCAGATTTTTAAATCTGTATCTGCATTAATAATTTTCCTAAATGAGTCAATGTAATAATTAATTGTATGAGTTTTAGTGGGCTTAGTTATGTTATATTGCATACTAATACATAATATGTACCATGGCAAATTGTTTTTATCTGTTGTTTGAATTGTTTTAAAATCAAATTTATTTATTGATATTACAGTTAATAATTCTTTCCAATTTGCAGAATAATTTGGACTTATCCAATCTGAGATTGTTTTAGATATTGATGCTTTTATATATGTTTCTATATCAGGAAAGCTTAATCCTCCCTGTTTCCATGGTCTTAGAAGATGTATTAAACATATTCTGTTTCTTTTGGGAAACCTTAAAAATTTTATTAGGCATGAGTTTATTTCTTTGAGTATATTCCTTTCTGGTAACAGTTGTATTACCAAAGCTATATATAGAATCTTGGGTAGTAAAACCATTTTTATTAACTGTAGTCTACCTTCAACTGTTAATATTATTTTGTTCCACTTTTCCACGGAGATTTTAATTGTATTGATGATATTATGGTAGTTTTTTTAGTCTAATTCATTATTATCCTTGCATAACTCCATTCCTAGATATTTAAGGTAGATTCTTGCTTCCCTATAATGTGATTCCCCTTCATCTTCAGTTCTTTTTTTTATTTAAAAATAAACATTTTGATTTTGATTTATTGAAATGGAGTCCTGACGTCCTGTAAAATGTGTCAATTAAAATATCTAATTCTTTTAATGTCTCTTTTGTATTTTATAATGTTAATAATATGTCATCAGCAAAGAGCATTATTTTAGAATTGTATTGTTCATAAACATCTACTCCTTTGATTTTTGTATTGTTATATATTGAATCTGCCAATATTTCAATAGCCAAAGCAAACAGAACCAGTGACATGGAACATCCTTGTTTAGTACCCTTTGTTATATGTATAGATTTAGAGGTGAAAGGACTTAGCTTAACATATGCTAAATTATTTGTATATATATATTCTTTAATAGATGAACAAAGGAAGGAGGAAATTCAAATAGCACCAGAATTTTTAATAAACAGTCCCAATTGAGGGAATCAAAGGCTTTCTCTATATCTAATCCAATTATGAGTGTTTATTTTCTTTATTAACATAATCTATAAGAGAAATTATCCTTTTAATATTGTCGTGTGTGTGTCTATGATATATAAATCTAGTTTGATCATTATTTATTCTTTTGAATAGTGGTATTTTCATTCTGTTAGTTAATATTGTCATAAATATCTTATAGTCATTATTTAATAATGATATAGGTCTATATGAGGTACAGAGGTTTGGGGATTTGTTTTCCTTTAGGATTGGTTTGATTAAGGAATATCTCCAAGAGGGTGGTATTAAAGGTTGTGACTGAATTTCTAATAGAGTATGATGGAAGAGGGATAGTGTCTTTGAAGGAAAAAGTTTATATATTTCCATAATTATGCCATCTATAGCTGGAGCTTTATTATTTTTACCCTCTTTTATTGTATCTGTAATTTCTTTGTAGGATATGGGTGCTTGCAGCTCTAGTTTTAATTTTTCTGTTTTTTTTTATATTAGAACATTTTTCATCTAGATTTAATTGATCGATATGTATATTTTCTTTTTGGAAATGTTCCATACAGTGATTTCTATAGACATCAAGAATGTCACCTATATCCGAGACATTTTCCCCTTTCTTTTCATGGAAGATACTTTTAATGTTATTAGCTTTTGATTGTATTTTGATTCTTGTGGATAAATGATGTAGATATTTGGAAGAAGTGGCCATGGTATTAATTTTTAGTTTTTCTAAAGCTAAACTAGTTTTATGTGTTAGAATTTTGTTGAATTTATTGTTTAATACTTCTACTTTCTTTTTCATCTCCAAATGATTTTGATTTTTTCAGCTTTTACTGACAAAAGTTTGGATTGTAGATCTAATAATTCCGAATCCCATTCTCTGATTTTTTTTTATACCAAGTTAGGGTTTTACCATATATGTAAACTTTTAATGAGTCACATATCATTATTTTATTTATCTATGTGGTGTAATTAATATGTAAGAAGAACTGTAATTCAGATAATAACCAGGGGTGAACTCTTTCATTTTAGTTATATATGCTGGAATTCTGGAGTTAAAGATTAATGGTTTGTACCCATTTTGAAGTTTTAGTATCAATGAACTGTGGTCTGAAAAGGGTCAGGGAGTGATTGAGAAATTAATGATTTTAGAATGTAAGTCATGGGCAGCAAATGTTTTATCTATTCTAGTTTGGGAACCAAATCTGTGATATCGATGGGAAAACAACAAAGATTTATCTTCTTTAAATTTGAAAGCATCTACAAGATGAAATGATTCTACCCACTTGTTTAAAGATTTTCATAAAGCAGATGTATGCAGCGGTTTTATTTGTAGTTTCAGAAATATCAAATATACAGTTAAAATCTCCTCCCAATATTAAGTTCCCTTTATAATTATTGGAAATAAAATTCAAGTGTTTTTTAACAGTTCCTGATCCAATGCCTGGGAACCAGTATAGATTGGCTAGGGTCCATATTCTGTTATTATATATAATTATTACTAATGCCTTAAGGCCTTCTTTATCTTCATACTTATAAATTATGATTTCTGGGTTAATAACATTTGTTTTCCATAAAATTGTTACCCCTTTTGTCTTTGTATTATAAGTGGATTGCACCACTATCATATATTCCTTAGGATTCCATTTGTAATTGTCATTTGTTTTGAAATTAGTTTCTTGAAGAAGACAATTTGTGCTTTGTTCAGTTTTAAATATTTTAGTAGATTTAATCTCTTGCTAGGATTGTTTAAGCCATTGGCATTTAAAGATAATAAAGTTAAATCCATCTTAGGTTTTTTTTTGTTTTATTGTGACTATTAAACATTTTCCTCTGATAAATAAGTATATGAGCTTTTAATAGAAATCATCAGTTTTATACGTTGAGTGTTTACCAGTAAAGTAATGTTTTGGTCAGGCATACTAAAAATGTTTTTGTGAAATAAATTTATATTAATAAATGTTAAAACTAAGATCTGCACTAGCCATGGAATGAAAATCATTCCTAATCTGATGGATAAACCTAAATCCATCAGATTATCACTCATACCTTGACAATCCAAAACATCTGAGCTCCATTAATTGAATTATCATATGGAGAATATTTGTAATAGGAATAAGCAATATTTATATTATTTTGAACAGATATAGTACTATTGTTGATTAGGCAGAATTCTAATACAATATAAATGTACACTTATTGTATAAGCAATTAATATTTACATGAAAGATAGATGACAAGCAATTCAATCATAGTAAAGTAGGATGCATCATATATAAAACCTCATTAAAAGATTATAGCACACAGTTATTTAACATATTCACCCTTATGGATGAAGTCTTTCAAAATTTATTACTTAATATAAATAGATGGTAATAATATTTATACCTAAGGTTTATAATACAATGTATTCTACTGGATATATCAGAAGTTATATTTCATTGTTTGCAGCATTTAAGTAATCACTTTGTTTGTTGCTAACTTACTTAAAGCATCAAGTTTGTTTTATCTAAACATTGATGAAAGTTGGTGCATTTTAATTATCAGTGTATCCCTCTTCCCCCATTTCCTACACATAAGGATTTTTATATCTGTCATTTCATATTATAAAATGAGTGAAATTATAGGTTAAAAACAACAAATTCACTTATTGTGATTAATAATTGCAAGTTCCCTTTCCATATCCATAAATTGCCATTTTATGGCATATACTGAAAGTTTTTAGATTTAAATGGCAACATTCTATTCTGTATAATCAGCAAAGGTTAAACTGAGTGATTATTGTCAATTTAATACTATTTGTTTAGAATGTGATTGTTACATTCTGTGACCTCCCTAGTTCAGGCTTCTATTGTTTCCCTTGAACAACTTTGTCAGTTTAATGTCCTGTATAAAACATTAGTTACCTTGGTAACAGCTTAAGTATTATATATGGTCAAGATGTGTTACAAAACCACAATTCAAGTTAAAGCAATGATATGACTTGTTATGCACATTTACTTATATGAGAAAATCATCATACTTCCCCTTGATGCTCAATATAGTGTATGTCATTTATGACAAGTTAAAATAGCAGTGTTATTATACTCAAGCCCATGTTATTAAACTGCCTATTGTCAATTTAATACTATTTGTTCAGAATATGATTGTTACATTCTGTGACATTTCAAGTTCAGGCTTTTATTGTTTCTCTTGAACAACTTTGTCAGTTTGATGTCATGTACAAAACATTAGTTATCCTGGTAAACCACTTAAGTATTATATATGGTCAAGATGGGTTACAAAAACTACAATTCAAGTTAAAGCAGTTACATGACTTGTGCATATTTACTTATATAAGAAAATCGTCATGCTTCCCCTTGATGTTCAATGTAGTGTATGTCATTTATGGCAAGTTAAGACAATAGTGTTATTATATACAAGCCCATGTTATTAAATCCTGTCTTTAATATCTAATTCAGCAGACTGCTTCATCTTATATGATGATTATATATTTTATGTCTAGATTTACAAAAAATCATACATTACATAACTATTGTGTGTGTGTGTTTTTTTTTTTTTTTGGCTTAGTTATTTGAGAGACCAAAAGCTGTAATGTTTATTCTTATTATTAGCTCCTTCCAAGCACGTTTATACAGTCCATAGACTTCAAATTATGAGACCCTTCTAGTTTCTTATTTGTTATAGGTATATTTCCATCCTTACATACACACATAACAGTACTTCAAGCACGGGCAATAATGCCCATCCAGTTTTGCCAGAATACCATTCACTAATTCAAGTGGTGTGTTTCCAGACTCTTCTTAAAATACCCAAACTAATATTTGTCCTGTTCCATTTTACCAGCCTGTTCCATGCAGTGGCCACTCTGCCAATGAACCACTCAACACACCCTCCATTCCCACAGATATTTCCATGAAGGAAATCCGATGACTCTCCAGTACTTCAGCTATCCCCATATGCCCAACACATCAGAGCAAGCTCACCTCCCAGACCATTGCAAAGGGTACTGCACAAGACCAAGTGCTCTTAGTCTTTTACAATAACTCAGGCTTCCACTCTTATGTAAGTCCTTAATGTGTTTGGACCAAAATACATTTTAAATACAAAATTGTGCTTATTATTATTTATTTATTTATTTATTTTTTAATCAAGAATCAACGTAATGAGCTAAACGAAGTGCTGGGAGACCATCAATATGTGTACATGTGGTTTAAAACAGCCCTTTTATTTTATATATATATATATATATATATATATATATATATATATATATAAATTATTTATTTATTTTTAAACCAAAAACATCATTGCAGATAATCATCTCGTAGGCTCCTCAGAGCCGTTAAGCATTATTGTCACTCTGTCTCCTTTACCATAGCAACCTGGGAGCATCTATTTCTGTTAGTGTGTCTGTGTACTGCATATCAGAGCCTCACGATTCACCTGAAGCAAAGCTTCACTTCACTGCAACTTCAAGCCTAAATTCCTTCCGAGATAACAACCAGGAAAAGAACAGAGAGAAAACAGATAAAAAAAAACTCCCAACAAGCTGCCACAACAAGAGACAATACACTCCTCCAGCTCTCCCACCTCTCACTCAGCAGATGTACAAACAAACCATTCTCTACCAAAATATCACAAATCACAGTTCTATCCACTCCTTCCCCTAGATATAGGCTAAAACACCAAATGTCTCTTCCTAATTCACAAGCATCAGTAAACCTTGATCACAAGCCGCAACCCACAGCTTCCTGGAGATGAAAATGGCAACATATAACAGCTGCCAGACACAGCTGCATCCACATACACCATGTCAGGCTTAATCAAACAGCACTCGAAGCTATGTTACCTGCCATAACTGATATTAATATGTTTAGACAGAATAATAATGACATTTCTAATAGCTGCCAGACACAGCTGCATCCACGCACACCATATCAGGTTTGATCAAACAGCACTCGTAGCTGTGATACCTGCCATAATTGATTTGAACTATATTTAGACAGAATAATAATGACATTTGTACTAAGAGCTTGCTACTATTATTTAACCAGGATATACATGACATTTCTAAATCATACTTTAACTGAAGAAGGCATTGGTTTCCATGACAGCATTTTTTTTCAAAACACTCTACTGTTACTGCTATTATATATGATGTTAAATTGTTATGTTTGAGTTTGAACTCTGATGAATGGTACCTTGTTGAATTAGTTAATTAATTACTTAAATTATTATAAGTAAAATCAATGAAAAATGAACAAGATAAATATTCACTGAGTTCAAGTAGGGGAATAGAAACTTCTGTGTTTGTATTATATGTTGCATTGTTTGGCTTATATATAAAGTAAATAGTAACCCATCTTGACCTACCTTTGTTTGTGAAGAATTATTGGACTCTTTGAACATTCTGAATAAATCATTACTATTTCTCAGTTGTTTAAGAAACCCTTTTTTTTTTAAATAAAAACAGATGACAAGTGATGTACCATATCAGTTGATACTTTGCGAGATGTAGTTATAAGAGTTATTTTTTTGGGACAGCTATCTTGAAATCAGTTTTTTGTTTCTTCTTTCTAGCATCAGTCCAAGGATTTGTTTCTTTTATTCTTTTAAGAGTAGGGCCATCCATTCCATTTCTTCTGGGATAGACACTATGTAGTTTTTGATGAATATAGTAGCTTCTTCTAAGTCATTAAAGGTTCTCATCTCATTGGCAAAATGCATTTTTGTCTTGGCTGCAAAGGCCAGCTGAACTTTAATATTGTTTTGTTTCAACAGTTTTATTATTGGCCAGACTTTTTTCCTTTGTTCTAATATTCTGGAAGAATAATTATTGTCAAACCTTTTCAGGCTTTGATTGTATTTTAAGGGTGATTTTCTCCAAAAAGATTTTAATATTAGTTTCTTGTCCAGAAATGAAAGAAATTTTATAACTATAGATCTAGGTGAAGTATTTGTTGAGTTAGAAGCAGGTTTCCTCAGTGGTATATGCACCCTTTAAATTCCAAATGAAAGTCCCTCTTTCAAGTCTAAAAATTCAGGAATCCAGGTTAAGAAAAAAATAATGTATTCACCTTCAGTGTTTTCAGGCAGACCAAAGATTCTTATGTTATTTCTCCTTTCCGTGTTTTCTAAGTCATCTATTTTGTTAAGCAACCATGTATTCTGTTTAAGCAGAAATTCTTTTTGGAATTCTTCCTCTTTGAGTCTCCCTTCAATGTCATTTAGAGAAGTCTCTATATTTGTTATTTTTGTATGGTGCTGCTGTAATAGTTCCTTAAGAGTATCAGTCTGTTTTTGAGAATTTAATTTGAGGTTTTGTAAGTAATTTTTAAAGCCATCCATCTTCATAGATAGTTCCTGTAAGGTAGATATCATCAATTGCAGTTCTTTTTTCAAAGCAGCAGCTGGGTGAGAATTCCTTGAGTTGTTCATATTCAGTGACTCAATATATCTCCAAGTTACTTGACAGGAAATTTTTTGTATATCTCCACCAAAATTGATATTTATGTAGTTTAGTAGTTTATCTATAGATTTCTGACATTTTAAACTTGAAAATAATAAAATATTCCTATATTATTATACTAGTTTATGGAGCTCTCAAAATTCACTGCTCTCAGTTGGCTATCTAGGCTCTGCCCCACTGCAGTATATTCTGATGAGACAAAGGAGGTGATGAAAGACACAGGGCTGTGCAAGACACAGAAGGTAATGTCCTAGCGCATTCATGGACATCCTAATGGTGTGCTGGTATGACATGTCTTCTCAATCAGAATATGTCCTCCTTTGTAGCATGAACTGCATGAGATAAGGTTAGAGGAGATACAGAGTGGCAATAATTAATACATCCATATATTTATAGAGGAGCTGTGGAGTGACAATAATTGATGCATCCCTATACATCTGTTTGAAGAAGATGTGGGACAGCTGAAATATAATGGTGTCATGCGGGAATTGATTTTTGACAGTTATATCAATTGTGGCCCACTTTACAGTTTACTTGATAGGCAAATGTATCATACTCATGTAAAAGAAGAAGTAGACAGATGGATAAGCAACAGATACACAGGAAAAAGAACTTTTGAAATAGTCCTTAAGAGCATCCCTTACTGGGTTATAAGCCTCGACAAGATGCAAATGTAGGTTTATACTTCTGATCGTCACCTGAACCTACCGAATCAAGGTAACATGTTGGTATTATCCACCAGAAGAGTCATGACAGTATGCAGACACCTTGAGATGACCTTTACATCCATCAGACTAATACATACACATATGTGTGATGGACATACACATAGCAATGTTTTATGTAATTGAACATTCATGGGCATATTTTTCTCAACACTAACCTACTTTGCTCTGTAACAGGAAGTTACTGATATAGGAATAAAGAAGAGTTAGGAGAGGGGCAACAAACTTATAAAAAGAATAAAGCTGGATAAATATCTCATAGCTTTGTGGATGGATGTAACTTGAAACAGTCTTTTTTGGCCATTATTTAGTTTATCTCCATGAGAACTCATACCTGTAGCAAGTATTAAGATGTGGGTGATTACACATATCCTACACATGTAACATCACACTGTTAGCCCTTTGTAACCTTCCTACATTGCTTACAGTGTACCTAGACAAAAATTAGGTCATTAATTGGCACAATACCAATAATATGGCTCCCTTAAAAATAAATTCTGAACTAGGATTCCAGTGTTAACACATGCAAATACCCAAGGGTACAGTTTTATTTAGTAATCCTTCATAACCTTCTGAAAACATATAAATGTATTACAAGTTAAGACTGGAAAACAGCAAAAAAGTTTTCAGAATATTAGGCACTTTCTATCACATGTAGCCATGAAAACTGCTTGCTTGTTTTGACAATGTGTTGGGACACGGTAGCTGAACTGGGCTATTATGCCTGTTTCTGTGTAAGCACATGGCGAACATTTCTATTAGTTACATTTCACTTAAAGTGCAACAATGCTGTCCCACTGTCAGCAAAGTTCATGTTTTCAAAAAAGTATTACTGTGCATCTCAAATGTAAGCACAGTACAGGAAAAGGCAAGCCTAAGGAACACCTTCTCTGCTGATGCAATGACTGCAGTATTTAGAGTATTACTGTGTAATACATGGTACATATAATATTCCGCGGTGGTGCAGCGGTAGCGTTGTTGCCTCACAGCAAGAGGTTCTCCCGTTCGATTCTCGGCTGGAGTGCAGGGAGTGCCTTCTGTGTGGAGTCTGCATGTCCTCCCCACAGTTGGGTGGGCATTCAAAAGACATGCGTAAATGGGCATGCCTTCGTTGAAGGTTGAACGTCGAGCTGGCACCTCGGCGTTCGTGAAAATCTACTGCCAATCATTAGCGGACCAGAGTTCCGCTCTGGCGACCCCTAACCAGGAAAAGCCAAAAGACAACAACAACAACATGGTACATATAACAGATTGATACTTTGTGAGACATTAGTAACACTGTAGTGTATCTAGTGTTTGAGTGATTTGTGGCTTAATAAGATGTTTAAAAAAACATGTATGATTTACAGATGATACTAGGTTTCCTAATCAATTGCTGAGATTTTTGTTGTCTAATCCTTTATTAGGTGAATCTGCAGAAATGAGTTCAAGCAATACAAATATGGAGCAAGTGTTTCTCATGTCAGATTTGGGAAACACTAAATCAAAAGAACCAAAAAGTCCAAACCGTTGAAAAATAAATTTAATATTGCAACATTCATTCATAGTATTAAGGCTAATGGCCTTCAGAAACTGACTATGAACAACACCGTTGTGTACATACTTAGGATGCATACTATCATAAAGAACATTGTGAGTCGACTGTACATTTTTCTATAAATTTTGGTTTTGAAGTGTCCATCTCTAGACATAACAACAATGCCAAGAAAATTACTAGATTCAAAGGATGTGTTAACATTAAAGGTTAGAAACTGAGTGGTCTCCTGTAAATTAGAAACAAAACAATGTAATATATCAATATTACCAGTCCAAAGAAGGAAAAATATCATCAACAAATCTCTTGTAAAATGCTAAGGCAGTATGAGCATAAGAAGGACCATTACCATAAATGTACATATCTTTCCATCTTATAAGTACAAGGTTAACGTAGCTATTTGCTGTTGGTGTACCCATAGCTACACCTAACAATTGGGAATTACAATGAATAAAGATTTAATATCCATCATAACCATTATAACCTAACATTGTTAAGACATGACCAATTATATAAGGCTTTGAGAAGATCATTGGTATCTTTAATGAAGATCTGACTGTGCTTCAATAACCCAAACAAGCTGTGCTTCTAGTTATTTTGGCATAGCAGTGGTTTCCCACTGGTCCCCAGAGACACATTCAAACCTTTATGGATCTTCCACGAACAAACAAACTACTATAGAATGCACCGACTAAAGAATGAAGGTTTCCTTAAGCAGAATAATTACGCTGCAGCTCGAGTGCAGCGTAATTATTCTGCTTAAGGAAACCTTCATTCTTTATGGATCTTAATTACCAATGATTTAGGTATTTAATATATTAGACAATTCATGGTTGAACATAGTGACTTTTCTAATCAGAATATTGAGATGTGTTGTTCCATGCTGGATGCAGTTCTGAGTAGTAATGTTTTTATCTTTAATAATGAGCTGTTTCACCAGTTGTCACAGCATTAAATTTACTGTTTTGCAATGGTTTAGACTCTTTGGTTCCTTTGTTTTAGTTTATTCTGTTTTTACTGTATAGAATCCATTTGGCTGATAAAGGAGGTTGTTTCTTGTATTTGGACTTTTTATTTCCTTTTGGTTGGAGGGCAGCCATGGTGGTGCAGTGGTTAGCATTGCCACCTCACAGCAAGAGGTTCTCCAGTTTGATCCTTGGCTGGGGTGCCCTCTGTGTGGAGCCTGCATGTCCTCCCTGTGGTCACGTGGGTTTCCTCCTGGTGCTCCAGTTTCCTTCCACATCCCAAAGACATGCTGTAGGTAGATTGGATACTCTAAACTGGCCCTAGGTGTGAGTGCATGCATGTGTGTGCCTTCTGTGGAAGGTTGGGCACTGGGCTGGCAACTTGACACCGTAAAACTCCACTGCCAATCATGAGCAGACAGGTTATCCACTGTGGTGACCCCTAACTGGGAAAAGCTGGAAGAAGAAGATTTCCTTTTGGTTGGTGGCACACTTCTTTGATTAACCAGAATTATGAGCTGTCAGCCCAGGTGCTCTGTGAAAGCTCTTCAGCAGTTTTTAGTCTTAAGTGACAAGCCGTTGCTTAACTTATTTAATAATACTGGAGAAGTGGACATATGTGGTGATGTAAATGCTACTTGGAGTAATGTATTAAAGACTGAACTTGTGACTTTAGTTTGGAAACTGGAGAATAAAACTGACAACTTTAAGTGAGTTCAATGGCAAAGATTGTTTTCTTACTAGTGTACAAATGGGCATAGCACCGAGGGGCCTGAGGGTAACTAAGATGCCCACGTATGGAAATAAATATCCCACCCTGTTAAAACTTTGGCAAGAGTTAAACCTCAAACTAAGTTCAGACTATATGAGACTTATGACTGACTTATTCCTTAATATAGAAAGAGAACTACTGGCTGAGATTGAAGCTTTTGAAGGACCAGATTGTAGATTCATTTACTTTTAGCTTAGTATGTATGGAGTATGATAATATGCTTGAGAAACTTAAGAACTTTGAGTTAAAACTTATTTCTATCAAGAAAAAGAAGCTGTTACATGACTTAAATGATTTTAAGCTTGGGATTGTTTTTCATTGGCCCAAGCAAGAGCAACATCATGGTGATGGGTGTGTCCCAGCCATTAGTGATACAATACAGCTGCCGGATAGCATTTTGATTCTTGCCGATCAATCCACTGATAATTCAGGTGTAACATCTAACTTAACTAAATCTCCACCAAACGTTGGGGAAGCAGTTACTGACTTGGATAATTTTGATGCTCTGAATGATTTACCTAATAGAAATATGTATGCAACTCCTTTAAGGAGTAATGACCAGCAACAGGAGGATGGTAAGTTAGTTTCCACTGCAACTTCCATTACAAATAAAATCGTCATTATGGGGCTGAAGCAGAACAAGGAAGGTGCATCAGCAGTCTGCATCCAGAAAGGAGACAGAAATACCATCGATAAATCAGATGGGATTATCCATCCAATTACAAGTAGGGCCATTATTTGCAACAAGGTATTCAAGAAATTAACTCTATCTAACTGGATGTTGAATAGAGATGAATTGCTCGTATTAGATAGAGGCTTGTCTTTCATTCCCTCCACTGAAGGAAATATTAATGATGCTATGACTGATTTAAGAGTTTTGTCCGAAACCTGGATTTAAAGGAATTATATACAAGTAACTGTTCCCACTCCTCTGCTGCTTCTAAAATGTTGAAACATAGCAGTGTTTTTGTATCTGTACATACATCGGCAGTGCAAGCCTTTTATAACATGTGTAAAAATGAAATTTATATCTTTTTTAGTAAGAGCAGAGATAAAATGAGATATTATAATTTAAGCTACAATGAAAGGCAGGCATTGCATAGGCTAATGAAAATGAATGATATTATTATAAAACAGTCTAATAAAGGTGGTAAAGCTGTTATGGATGTGGATCAGTATAATCAATGGATGTATAATTTACTGAATGATTGAACCACTTTTATAAGGATCAATGTGACTGTTAGAAATGACATTATTTATAGAGTTAAATCATTTTTATATGATTTAGTTACGGAATTATCAATTACTCCTAAACTATACAATTTTCTATACATCTCAGATCCTGTAACTTCTGCAATATATGGATTTCCTAAGATCTATTTGAATGTGCCACCCATGAGACTGATTGTCTGTGGGGGTCAATGGGTAACCACTGCTATGTCAAAATATCTAGAACAACAGCTTTTGGGGTGCTTGAAATACAGTCAGAGCTTCATTAAATATATCAATGATTTTCTCAAAACCTTATATAATTGGTCACGTCTTAACAATGTTATTCTGGTTATAATGTTTACAATGGATATTAAACCTTTATTCACCATAATTACATAGCAGTGTTTTTGTATCTGTACATACCTCGGCAGTGCAAGCCTTTTATAACATGTGTGAGAATGAAATTTATATCTTTTTAGTAAGAGCAGAGACAAAATGAGATATTATAATTTAAGCTACAATGAAAGGGAGACATTGCATAGGCTAATGAAAACAAATGATATTATTATAAAACAGGCTGATAAAGGAGGTAAAGCTGTTATTATGGATGTGGATCAGTATAATCTATGGATGTATAATTTACTGAATGATTTACCACTTTTATAAGGATCAATGTGACTGTTAGAAATGACATTATTTATAGAGTTAAATCATTTTTATATGATTAACTTACGGAATTATCAATTACTCCTAAGCTATACAATTTTCTATATATCTCAGATCCTGTAACGTCTGCAATATATGGATTAGGCGCCTAAGATCTATAAAGATTTGAATGTGCCACCCATGAGACTGATTGTCTGTGGGGGGTCAATGGGTAACCACTGCTATGTCAAAATATCTAGAACAGCAGCTTTTGGGGTGACTGAAATACAGTCAGAGCTTCATTAAATATATCAATGATTTTTTTCAAAACCTTTGTTAATTGGTCACGTCTTAACAATGTTATTCAGGTTATAATGTTTACAATGGATATTAAATCTTTATTCACCATAATTCTCAATTATTTAGGCATTATAATATATTAGAGAATTCATGGTTGAACATGGTGACTTTTTAATCAGAAAAGTGAGATGTGTTGTTCTATGCTGGATGTAGTTCTGAGTAGTAATGTTTTTATGTTTAATGATGAACTGTTTCACTAGTTGATAGGTGCAGATATGGGTACATCAACTGCAAATAGCTAAATTAACCTAGTGTTTGCAAGATGGGAAGAAATGTACATTTATGGTGATGGTTCTTCTTATGCTCATACTGTCCTGCCATTTTACAAGAAATTTGTTGACAATACTTTTCTTCTTTGGACTGGTAGTATTGATACATTACATTTGTTTTGTTTCTATTTTACAGGAGACTATGCAGTTTCTAACTTTTGATATTAATACATCTTTTTAATCTATTAATTTTCATGACATTGTTATGTTTAGAGATGGACACTTTAAAACCTAAATGTATAGGAAAAATGGCCAGTTGACTCACTACATTCATTATGATCTTTTGCATCCTAAGTACGTACACAACATTGTTGTTTGTAGCCAGTTTCTGACAGCCAGTAGGCTTAATATTACAAATGAGTGTTGCTATATAAAATTTATTGTTCTAGAACATTTTTGACTCTTTGGTTCTTTTGTTTTAGTTTACCCTGTTTTTTACTGTACAGAGTCCATTTGGCTGCTAATGGACGTTGTTTATTGTATTTATATTTGGGAAACACTGACATACCAAACTCAGTGGAACAGCAAGTAGGATATTGATTTCTTTACATTCTGTTATAATGATTGCTGCAGTGCATGTTATAGTGAGAAATGGAAAAAAGTGAGCATACATTTTTTCCACTGTTTCACATTTCCTACTGAAATTCACTCAGCACAGAACATCTTTGCATGTGTAGTATGATATATCCTCACTGTAAGTTCAGCCACTCAATGAAGAGTGAGATTGTGTCAAAACAAAAAATGCATCTTCTGTAGCTACAGTTTGCAGGTAGACAGATTAAGATATGTATATAACCAGTCATATCTGTGATGCACAATTACAGAAGCATGAAGACATTTTCAGCAAGTACTGTAGTTTACATCACTGAAGAACATGGAGTCTTACTTTTGAACAAGCTTAAATACCTTTGATTAGCATAACCAGAAAAGAGACAAGGGAAATATTCCATTTTTAATGAGTCAGACCATATTACTGTGCTATGTGAGGTCATGTTGTACATGTTTAAAACATAACATAAAGGTACTACCCTCACTGGGATGCAAATATTTTTTTCACAAAAGGTTACTACTGGCCTTGTGCTTTAAATCATATCACTTGATTGTCCAGTTGTGGTTGTTCATTGAGCAAGAATTATTACATACACTTGTTTAGGCACTTTTGTCTGCTGTCATACATATGTCGATAGCATTAGTGCTGTGGAAGGTAGTGAATACCATTATTTTGCAATATTAACATGTATTTCTTAGCATATACTTTTATAGCAAGTAAGGTTTTTCTTTCTACAGCCAAGAATTAGTTAGCAGTGAGCACTGCATCATTTAAAATATGTCAGAACTAGACTACTACAGCAACAAACCTTGGTGGGGAAATATGATTTCTTGTGTAATAGTTCAGTGAATCATAAACTATTTATTTTACCCATCACTTGTCTTTTCTCAATTTACCTTACATTTGCATATTGTGGTACTGATGATGACAAAGTACTGTTAATTCAGTACAATAAATTCACATGGCAGAAATTAATTTATAAATCCACAGTTCTGAAGAATTCCTATGTATATAGACTAAGTAAGCTTGGTTCTACATCTACAAAGTACCAATGTTTTAATCCTCCCTTGTGTGTGTATCTTGAGTGGGGAAAAGAATTTCTGACAACTCAGTGTAATGTTGACACACATGTAAATGTAATGTAACAACTGGAAAATTCAATTATATTTCTTAGCAACAATATGCGTGGCACACAGTGTAACAGTGACAAGTCAATAAATTAAAGTACTGCTGCATTAGTGTGTTTTACAACATTGTTTTTTGTTAGGAAACAACAAACATGAACATTTTCAAGCAGAATCTGTGACGTCCCTCCTCTGAGCCAGTAATCGAGGAGACTCAATCCTCAACACTGACACCAGTGAGGGACATTCACTTGTAACAAAGATAGATACACAAAGTATTTCCAGATGCAGCTCTCTGCACCAAGCACAATTTCCCTTAACAGTACACATGGAACACACTCAGTCTTGGGGCTGGATTTCCCTCTCTCTTGCCAGGCCCAAAGTAAGACTCCCCACTGACAAAGCTATACAGTTGAATCCTCAGATGAGTGTTCCAAGCCAAGTCCTCCACCTCTTCTCTGTGAAACCAGTGCTCTGTGTCCCTGCTGCAAGTAGCTGACACACACACTGTTTAAGATTTTATTTTCACATGCACACAAACACAGACCTGAGAAAGGCTGTCATAAATTTATCAGCTATGCTCCCTCTGCCCAGACTATAAGCCAGATACTACCACAGGAACACTCCAAAGCCAGCTACTCTAAGGCTCTTACACAGGTACCCAATTATACTGAGTAAAATTAATACTAACAGAACTGGTAGTGTTTGACCAATGCAGCAAGGCTTTCAGGAGTGTCCACAGTGTCACCAAATAAATATATGTACTTTCAAAGGTTAAAATATTCTCTAAAAGACCAGCCACAATGAAAAGTTTAAATATATTTAATAACAAAAGAACATGAAAATTCTAAGCATCTATTTACAATAAACACCAGAGTTGCAATCACAGGAAATAGTAAAAATAACACAGATGGAAAAATGCATGCAGTTACAGAAAAACAATACTTAACTAATAGCACTATATTTTCCTGAGTGATCTAAAGAATTGCTGTCACCAGTTCACTCACTAGAGCAAGGCAAGATGAAGTTGGTGAATGGTCTTCCTTCTTGTCAGGTTATACAAACAGAATGTCCTGAGACTTCTGTCTCATCTAGTATTAAAGCATCAGTTCATTGCTGACTTACAGAATTACATCACACATCTGCTCATCTGACTTCTGGTTCCCACATTACCAACTTTACTAGAAACTGAACCATAGTCTAAAACATATATGTCATAATACACAAACATAAAGCTTTACTAAGATTTATTATAGCACCTGAAAGATATAAAACCATTTCAAAAACTTCCAGGGTAGCAATTAATTCACCCTTAAGGTCAATACAGTATGATTCCTAGTGCTGGCTTTCACAGACACTTTGCCCCTGGTTGCAATCAGAACTGTAAGATACAATCTTTATGGCCTAAACCAGATAATTTAATTTCAGACTATTTTTCAGAGTTAGCTGGACTGAGATTAACCTCTTCTCTTCCAGTACCCTCTGTTACAATATATTCATTTCAACAGTTACAATGCAGTCTGACATACAGGTGTATTTATTTTCTGTAACCAAAACCAACCACAAATTGCTTGTTGAAAAAACGAGAAGGAAGTACCGCCAATAAAGAGAATTGCAGCTAACCAGGAACCTTCACAGTTGCAATTTTCGTGAAATAGGAAGATAACACCACCAAATCGTACCAAATAGCCCTTTATTGACCTAGGTTTCGTTCATCTACGAACTTCATCAGAATACAATCAAACACTCATGCATTGCATATTTATATCATTCTATTCGTTCTTAATTGATTAATTATCACAAATTCCCTCCTTTTTTACATGACTTATTTAAAGGGGTAATACTACTTATTTAAAAAAACTTTCATTACATTCATACTTTTACATTTTATGTCATCTTAATCTAAAAATTATATATTAAAAAATACAAAGTAAGAATGACATATATAATCTCTTAAAATTCTTGTATACCCAACACCTATTTGTATGCATACATATATATATTTTTAAAAACATATATATATAAATATAAATATATATATATATATATATATATATGATATATATATATATATAATTATAAATACAAATATATTGCAGTTTGTTGTTGCATTCACATACCCCCTTATAATAACCCAACTTATCACTCACGTACAGTTAAATATAATCAATTCTAAAGTTACAAACAAAACTTGCATACTTTAATCCAATACACTGTATATATTTTAATGTACATATTATAAATTAATTATAATGACTGTTCAATATGTTCCAATTAATAATTATACGCTGTATATAGTGTAACCCATATATATTGTTTACCATCTATTTTCTATCTATGTATGTTGTAATATAAATTCATAGATCATAAATGCCACACTGATCACTGATATCTATTATGCTATACCATATTTCATTAGTGTTAAAAAAACATCCTATTTACTAATGAAACATGTTATAAATACAAACATTGTAACATATTCATCATTTTATACTGCATTTATATTGTTTATTCTTAATACAGGCAAAATTGTAAAGTACTCATTTAATCCTGGACTAACATATGAATTTAATCCTATTTGCCATTTTAGTTCTTCCATGTCAAGATGGTGTTTTGTAATTCTTCCTTGTGGATCTTGTTGTATTTGATTAATAACACAAAATTTAAAAGAATGATTATTGTTTTCTATAATGTGTCTTGCCAGAGCGTTAGTGGTTTTTTGATGGTGTATATCCAATAGATGTTCTTTAATACGATCCCTAAAGTGCCTATTAGTTTTTCCTACATAAAACGCTTTGCATTGTTGACATAAAGCCAAATAAACAACATTTTTTGTGTAACAATTGTAATGTCCCTTGATATTGATTCTACTATCATTCACAAACACTACATTGTTTGTTTGATTTATATGGTTACATACAGTACATCTCCCACATTTATAATTCCCTTTTTGTCTATTCATATTTATATCTTTAGTATTATTATGTTCCAATAAGTTTTTAAATGATGGATTCTTTTTATATACAAATTTTAATGGTCCATAAAAAAATTCTTTCCATATTTTGTCATTTATTAATAATTCCCATTTTTTTCTAATAATAGATTCTATATATTTATAAGAATCCTTGTAGGTGGTTATGAAAAAAGGGATATTGTTGTGTTTCTTTTTGTTATCATTATTGGATGTGTCACTATTTGTTGGTAAATTGTTACTACCAGATATCAAAATAGATGTATATATACCTGTGTGTCTTTTTTCTTTAACTTCATTACATATTTTTTCACAAAAGTTTTCCGGGTATCCTCTATTTATGAATAACTCAATAATGTATTG
Organism: Protopterus annectens; assembly: GCF_019279795.1. Taxonomy (NCBI): domain Eukaryota; kingdom Metazoa; phylum Chordata; order Ceratodontiformes; family Protopteridae; genus Protopterus; species Protopterus annectens. The sequence continues at coordinate 748,585,725 of NC_056737.1, read as the reverse complement.
TAATTCATGATGAAAATCGTCTTCATCACTGACCATCCTGGCAGCCCTGACCATCTGGCCTTTAACTATAGCCTTTTTCTGATGGTCAGGGTGCCAGCTGTCAAAGTGTAAATAGGCATTTGAAAATGTAGCCTTTCTGTAAATCTTCGTTTTCAAGTTTTTTGTTTTTTCATCATATATAATATTTATATCCAAATATGTTATATTGCTTTTACTATATTGATGAGTAAATTTTAAAATTCTAACTGTTGTATTAATATATTCCAGAAATGATTTTAAGGTTTTTTCATCATGATTCCAAATAATAAATATATCATCAATATATCTGGTATACATCTGAATATGTTGATAATATTCTGACTGAAACACATAATTATTTTCCCAGTAACTCATTATTAAGTTGGCATACATGGGGGCACATGGTGCCCCCATGGCTATCCCGCTTGTTTGTTGATAATAGCTACCTTCAAAATATAAATAATTATTTTTAAGGACCATTTCCATCAAATTAATTAGTGTGTTAATTTTCTCTTGTTCATATAAATGTGTTTCAAACAATTGCTCTTCTAGCCATATTAAACCTATATCATTTGGAATGCATGTATAAAGATTGCAGACATCAATTGTAACAAATGTACATTCTCCTTCTATTTTGATTTTATTTAGTCTATCCAAAAAATCCCATGAATCCTTTATATTTAAATTTTGTCATACTTTCTTTAAAATGGTGATCCAAATAATGACTAATGTGACAAGTTTTACTTCTTTTTCCGTCTACTATAGGTCGAAATTGTAGGTTATTTAGGCCTTTATGTATCTTTGGTATACCAAAGATGCCACTAATTATTGGGTGTGCATTATGAAAATAATCATGTTCTTTTTCTGATATTTCTCCCTGATATAACATATCATCCATTGCTGTATCTATTCTCTTAAAGGCTATATTAACCTGATTTTTGCTTACTTCCTCATAAGTGTCACCCAATAACATTCTGTTCATATAAGTACTATAGTCATTGCTGTCTAATATGACCATACCATTACCTTTGTCAGGCCTCATAATTCTTATCTTGGTATTTTTACTTATTTCATCAAATAGAAGTCGTTCTTCACCTGCCATGTTGGAATGCATTTGATTTCTATATGTTTTATGAAATCTTCTCATTTCATGTTCACTAATTTTTTCAAACATGTTTATATCTTGGTTCATGGGTGGATTAAAAGTACTGGGTTTGGTGAATATCTTATTTTGCTCATTATGAATTTCCAGTTTGTCTTGAAAAAATATTTTCAGGTTTAATTTTCTTGTGAACAATTTTAGATCAATAATAGATTCCACAATATTTCCTTTTTTGCAAGGGACAAAACTAAATCCCTTAGAAAGTAATTCAACATGTTTCCCATTAATTTTAAAGCTAGAATAATTAAAGACTCTAAAGTCTTTGTTGTTGTTAGTTAGTATTACAGGATTATTCAAACTTGTCCGTTCATGAATATCAATTGCAGTGACCACCATACTTTCATTATCAATGTGTTGTACATCCGTATTGTTCAAAATGTATATATCTGGATTACTATCTATAAAAAAATTAACTCCATAATTATTTCTTTCCTGATATTTTAATTCCATCTGCTTTAAATTCATAATCTCACTACCATTCCTATTGCACATATTTTCGTCATATTCATAAGTACTAAGATTCATTAATTCATGTTCTACTTCATTATAAGTGAATTCTAAAAATTGCTTCTCCACAATTGTGTGTGAAGTTATACAAGTGCCTATATTGTCATTGCATACCAAACTTAAAGTGCCATTGGTCTTATTCAACTCAATTTTGTCATTATTACAATATTGTATATAAGCACTATCTCTAGTGCCAATATCTTGTTGCATAATTTTGTCGTTTGATCTGCTGACATTGTCATCGTTATCATTGTCATGCAGTTGTACATAACTGTGTTGCAGTGCACCGTAGTTACTATTGTCCGTCTTATCAATAATACCGGCCTGTGCAGAATTAATGTGTGGTCCTGTACTTCTATCTATTTTATCATACTTAAAGTTAAAATCTTGTGCTTGTGTTTCCCCCACCTTACATAGGGATACATTGTCAGATATACAATCATATCGTTCTTCTCTTTGCAAAGCACCATGAGTATTATACCGTGTAGGTTGATTTATGTGCTTGCTATATTCAGTGTCATAAACATCTATACAAGAATTATACATGATGTTATTGTAAAAAGTACTCACATAAGAGACACTTGCATTCTTACATGGATATATATCTTTGTGACACGATGTACTGTGATACAAATAATTCTGCGTGTAACCAAAAAGTACTGCATGACAAGTTATTTCCTTTTCCAACGTTGCATTTTGTTCCCTAAAAAATTGTTTTTGGGTTTTGCCCCGGTAACAAAGTGTTCCTGTTGAGGAATACGATCCATGTGTTGTTTTAATCGGTCGGACCTTCTTATGCCTTCAGCCGCCATGCTCCCATTGTTGTCTTGAACGTCTGCGTCTTCTTCTCCTTCTAGAGGCGGATTGACGTCATCCGTGTCTTCCGTAAACTGTGTTTGTGCTCTGTTACCATGGTTTAAGGCTGTACTTAGAGCCGATTTGGGATATGTCTGTTTGTTAGCATATCTGTTGATATCTCTTTGTATTTTAGAGTTTTTCTTTTGGAAAAGAATGTCACAACTGTGTGTGACATCTGTAATGATGTGTGCATATTTATCATAATTCTGATCAAACAATAAATCTTTAGAAATGTCTCTGTTAAGAATCTCAAGTTCATTAAGCAAATTTTCAATTATGATGTTATTATATTTGATAATGATTTCCATGAGTTGAATGCCACATGTATCAAAAAAGGCGTATAGTTCATTCAGCATTTGTGTTTGTCGTTCGCTACCATTTGGGTATCTCCAGAGACGGAGTCCTTTTGGGACAATACCCAATTCAATGTTTCTGGTTAAGTAACTATTTTCAAGTTGTGTTCTTTTTAACTTGAAAAACTTTACTTCAAAAGACTTTAACATTTCTTGCATTGATTTAACTGACATTGTGGTTTCCAAAACTGTACGTGGTGAAGTAACATTTTGTTGAAAGCTGTAAGAGTTATTTCTTAAAAAGTCAAAGTTATTACCTTCGTGAAGGCAGTTTCGCCTTCCTGAATTACTTTGAGATTTACTGTTTGGTGGTGTAGGCTGCGTAAGGGGTAAGCCTAAGCTGTCCCCTAAGTTGTTCACCGTTTCCACTTCTTTAGATAGTATTTGCTGAATGAGAACTGAATGTTCTCTAAGGGTTTCCTGTATTTGCTGCAACAACCTCCCGACGTCCACTGACCCATTCTCGCCAGCCATAAAAACTTGTAACCAAAACCAACCACAAATTGCTTGTTGAAAAAACGAGAAGGAAGTACCGCCAATAAAGAGAATTGCAGCTAACCAGGAACCTTCACAGTTGCAATTTTCGTGAAATAGGAAGATAACACCACCAAATCGTACCAAATAGCCCTTTATTGACCTAGGTTTCGTTCATCTACGAACTTCATCAGAATACAATCAAACACTCATGCATTGCATATTTATATCATTCTATTCGAACTGGACTACTACAGCAACAAACCTTGGTGGGGAAATATGATTTCTTGTGTAATAGTTCAGTGAATCGTAAACTATTTATTTTACCCATCACTTGTCTTTTCTCAATTTACCTTACATTTGCATATTGTGGTACTGATGATGACAAAGTACTGTTAATTCAGTACAATAAATTCACATGGCAGAAATTAATTTATAAATCCACAGTTCTGAAGAATTCCTATGTATATAGACTAAGTAAGCTTGGTTCTACATCTACAAAGTACCAATGTTTTAATCCTCCCTTGTGTGTGTATCTTGAGTGGGGAAAAGAATTTCTGACAACTCAGTGTAATGTTGACACACATGTAAATGTAATGTAACAACTGGAAAATTCAATTATATTTCTTAGCAACAATATGCGTGGCACACAGTGTAACAGTGACAAGTCAATAAATTAAAGTACTGCTGCATTAGTGTGTTTTACAACATTGTTTTTTTTAGGAAACAACAAACATGAACATTTTCAAGCAGAATCTGTGACGTCCCTCCTCTGAGCCAGTAATCGAGGAGACTCAATCCTCAACACTGACACCAGTGAGGGACATTCACTTGTAACAAAGATAGATACACAAAGTATTTCCAGATGCAGCTCTCTGCACCAAGCACAATTTCCCTTAACAGTACACATGGAACACACTCAGTCTTGGGGCTGGATTTCCCTCTCTCTTGCCAGGCCCAAAGTAAGACTCCCCACTGACAAAGCTATACAGTTGAATCCTCAGATGAGTGTTCCAAGCCAAGTCCTCCACCTCTTCTCTGTGAAACCAGTGCTCTGTGTCCCTGCTGCAAGTAGCTGACACACACACTGTTTAAGATTTTATTTTCACATGCACACAAACACAGACCTGAGAAAGGCTGTCATAAATTTATCAGCTATGCTCCCTCTGCCCAGACTATAAGCCAGATACTACCACAGGAACACTCCAAAGCCAGCTACTCTAAGGCTCTTACACAGGTACCCAATTATACTGAGTAAAATTAATACTAACAGAACTGGTAGTGTTTGACCAATGCAGCAAGGCTTTCAGGAGTGTCCACAGTGTCACCAAATAAATATATGTACTTTCAAAGGTTAAAATATTCTCTAAAAGACCAGCCACAATGAAAAGTTTAAATATATTTAATAACAAAAGAACATGAAAATTCTAAGCATCTATTTACAATAAACACCAGAGTTTCACTCACAGGAAATAGTAAAAATAACACAGATGGAAAAATGCATGCAGTTACAGAAAAACAATACTTAACTAATAGCACTATATTTTCCTGAGTGATCTAAAGAATTGCTGTCACCAGTTCACTCACTAGAGCAAGGCAAGATGAAGTTGGTGAGTGGTCTTCCTTCTTGTCAGGTTATACAAACAGAATGTCCTGAGACTTCTGTCTCATCTAGTATTAAAGCATCAGTTCATTGCTGACTTACAGAATTACATCACACATCTGCTCATCTGACTTCTGGTTCCCACATTACCAACTTTACTAGAAACTGAACCATAGTCTAAAACATATATGTCATAATACACAAACATAAAGCTTTACTAAGATTTATTATAGCACCTGAAAGATATAAAACCATTTCAAAAACTTCCAGGGTAGCAATTAATTCACCCTTAAGGTCAATACAGTATGATTCCTAGTGCTGGCTTTCACAGACACTTTGCCCCTGGTTGCAATCAGAACTGTAAGATACAATCTTTATGGCCTAAACCAGATAATTTAATTTCAGACTATTTTTCAGAGTTAGCTGGACTGAGATTAACCTCTTCTCTTCCAGTACCCTCTGTTACAATATATTCATTTCAACAGTTACAATGCAGTCTGACATACAGGTGTATTTATTTTCTGTCCAGCAGGACCTACTGTTGGTACATTTTTTTTAACACAAGAAACTTTACAAACAAATTTTCATCACAAGCACCTTTACAAATCAGTTTGGTATGCAAATGATATATAATTCTTTACAAAACTCTAGCTAGCTATGCTGGCATATGTTACACATTCACTGCCCTACTTCTCCTGGCACAGCTTGCAATACCTCATATCATTGCAGAATCATTTAGCTCCTTTGAGGAAGTGAGGAAAGCTATCATTGACTTTGAGGAAAACAAGAACTCAAACATCAATGTTTTGGAATGGAACAAACATGTTGCAAATGAAAGTAAGAATTGTGTAGTATTTACGGTCTGACATAGACATAAGAAACATCAGCATATCAATAGTAATGATAATTCTTCACTTTAACATGAAGCATGTGTCTGCATCAACTTTGTATTAATATTGATAAATGTTTTACCATTCTATTTTCTTTCCATATGAGAACACAATACAAAACTTGCTACCACTCTTTGCAGCACTTTAGGAAGACACAGGTTCAGCTCATTTAACAGCACAGCACATAGCTTATGCATCCAACTTTAAATATCAAGAATTAAGTAATAATACAGTTGCTGTATTCACATAACATGGCATTACAATCAGACTGTCAACAAGAATGTTATGTTATACACCAACTGGGACATGCAAAATCATTGTTGGAGGGCTTTTGCAAATTGCTTACTATTAATTATCTCTGCAATTTGATGACCATGGCACCACAATATTGTAGGCTTACACTTACTGGAGAATCAATTCCACTGAACTGTTTTATCTCTTCTATATCTACACATATGTAAGTCTGAGATTGTCAACAAGAATGTTATGTTATACACCAACTGGGACATGCAAAGTCATTGTTGGAGGTCTTTTGCAAATTGCTTACTATTAATTATCTCTGCAATTTGATGACCATGGCTCCACAATATTGTAGGCTTACACTTACTGGAGAATCAATTCCACTGTACTGTTTTATCTCTTCTAAATCTACGCATATGTAAGTATGTGCATATCTATATCTATCTATATATGTATTAAAACAAAAAATGGTTAATCAATGACACTACATTTTTAGCAGTGTGTAATACATATGTCATTTTGATAAATTATCTACACATCTCAAAATGATGTTGACTTACTGCTGAGTCTAAACATTTTAAGTCTATGTTTCACTAATTATTTGTCATTTCTGTACAGGACTGATATATTCAACTGCAAAATACTTGGTACATCATTTTCAGTATCATGTACTGTAATATACATTGTTACAAAAGCAAGATACTGTTTTTGGACTTCGCTTGAAACTGTGCTCCTCCTTCTTCCATCATGTTTCCCGCTCTTGTTTCTTTAGGCACAACATTAATCATCTTCCACACACCACTATGCATCATTGTCTATTTCCTCTATACTTGGCTCTTCCTTCTGTGCACTGCTGTACAGTTGAATACATTGTTTGCAGTGATGGTGCCTAGTACCCCATTACTTACAAGTTAAACATTACATGGTGCCATAATGTGCTGGTAATATATACTGAACAGTAACTCAAACTATAAATAATACTGTCTCTGGACACATGGCTGTAGCCAGGATTTAAACACTGTATTTCCACACTGAAATTTACCTCACAGCAAAGTGCATATTTTATAATGGTGTACATTCCAGTAACATAAAAAAATGCAGTATGCACAATACATTTCTTGTATCTGAAAGATTTCATTATGTCCATTCTGCTGTAATAAATATGCAGCAATTTGGTCACTGTTATATTCTTTGTTGCCACTTTTGCTGTTCATTCTGGTGTGTTAATGTGTAGTGGGTAATGACTTCGACCTTTGAGAAATCCATCCCTAAAAAAGTATTCCTACCCAATGGATTCAGTGGTGTACTCCTCTATGAACACTTGAAAATGAATATATTATGTATTCCTGTGTGAAATGCAGCAATGCTACACATAATGCTTTTTTTCTTATAGGCTGTACATAATGCCTCATTGAAAAAAGGCAGCAAACCACAATCATGCTACATATGATGCCTGCAAACTTGGATTTTAACATTGCAAAGCTGTATTATGCACATCCATAGCAATCCATATTTAGTACGTTTTACACATAGCATAGTTTTCATGGTGGCTTCCAGGTGTTCATCACCTGGACTGCTGTATGGGAAGAAGTACTTGCAGTATGAGCCTCTACTAACAAACCTACTAATAGCACAAGGAGATAAAATAACTAGAAATTTCCATTTACTTGCACAACACCAACATTTGAAGAAAACTGAAGAATACATTGGATCACTAAAAACAGGTGTGTGTGTCATGTGGTACTTCAGCCATTTCCGACAAGCATTAATAGGGTCAATAGTTGCATGTTGCTTGCCCTGACCAGCTTACCTCAATTGCGTATACCAATAATCTCCATGTTTCCTTTACAAGTATCTGTTTTCTAGTCATGCCCACAGCATACATCATCAGATTTTCCTACTTCCCCTACGGACAGACATCTATCATAAAGAAGATTTCAATGTGTAGTCATTGGTTATGTACTCATGTCAGTGCATTGCCTTTCTCAGTAGTACAGTTTTGTGTGACACAACTGAAAAATCATGGAGAATAAGCTATGCTTTGCTTTGCAGGCTGATGCTAACTTTGTTTATGCTTCCTTAGTTTTTCTGTCTACAATGCTGTGTTTGTCACTGCATGTGTTAAGGAAAATGTCTTTACTGCCATAGCAAATAGTTTTGTGCACCACTACTTGGGGCCAGTGGCCAAGGAAATGTATTTAACATGGGGAGTTCTCACACGTAATCATGCTGTTGAACTGTAAGTGTTAAGCACTTTTTAAAATGTCATTTTTTAATTAAGTGATGTGCTGTGGTGGCTACACTGATATGATCTTCAATGTCAGTTGTGAAGTGCATTTGGAAACACTTACTGTCAAAACCAATGGCTACATATTGCAAATTAGTAATTTTAAAACTCAGAAGCTTGCAGTTATTCTGTACTATAAATGCAATGATAACAACTCACTTTATAAACTTCAGAAACTGATTGCCACAGAGAAGTCGTTCTTATGTCACTTAGGATAACATCACCACAGACAGATTATTATTATTTTTGTATTCATCTTCATTTTCCCTTAGACAAACCTTTACTCAACAGTCCCTTCCATTAAATAATGAAAAAGCCATAGCAGTTGATCAGAAGTCAGCTGTCTGAGTAATCATTGGGAAAACTGTCCTTTCCGCATGGTGGTGCAATCTTGGAGTTGGTATATATAGGTAGAAGGGGTGGTTCAAGGATTATTTCCCTCCTTGTAAATCCATGGACTACAAATGTTTGTGCTTTTCCAGGACTGTGACCATGTATTACTCTGCAATCATTTTTGTATCAGGGAAAGGAGTGTTTCATGAAAGGTTATAATCCTGTTTGCATGTGTTGTGGAAACACGCCTTTGCTGTGTCAACACTGCCTTCCCAAAGTAGAATCTCAGTAGGTTTGACTACAGAATAGCATGGGGAAAAAAACACTTCATTTTTTTTCTTCTGCATTACAGATTTATTGCAGTTAAACCTTCGAATGCAAGCAGATTGACTATTTCGACTGCCATTATACTGTGACTGAAAGTACAATGATTTAGTTTAATGAGGTTCACTAGTTAACATACTTATTCCAGTGCTTTCACAATGATACAGTAGAGAGTTGATTATCCAAAATACCAATTATCCAAACGCAGCCTTCCAAAGTTTTTAGGCAGGAAATATCATAAAGTCTGAATATGTAAACATTATACGTATTTGCTTGCATGTTTTTTTGTGCTTTGTAGCCTACTCATATGTGAAAAATATTCTTTACTGTCCACTGGAATCAGTGAATGGTTGAAAAGTGTATTGTCTCAGTGCAGAAAAGAACAAGAATTTAAAAGTTTTTTTATCCAGTTCAATTATAAGTTTGATTATCCAAACTACCCTAGGTCCCAATTAGTTCAGATAATCGACTCTCTAATGTACATTTGTGAAGTGCAATGTAAGTTTTGCTATGGTTATAAGGACTGCATACATTATTTGAGTATAGCATGCAATATTTTGTGCATGCCTGCTTTAAACAGAGCTGACCACACTATCATACAGAGAAGACAGCTTATTCAGCATACAAAAAAGATGAATTGTCAAGCAAAAATACTTTTCATGTTATGACTTTTCCAGTTTATAAGGTATGCAATCATATTTACCCTTTTTCACTATTTGTAGAGCAGCAAAGATAAGGGATGCAAGCAATTATTTTTGTGTATTTCCTGCAGAACACTTAAAAGTGAGTTGCAGGATTTACACAATCTCAGCCTGCTACTGTCTGATTATTTTCATAGCATGTGGTTTGAAGTTGCTACTGTAAATATATGGAGCAGAAGGCAGTGATACTAGTATGTGACATGTCGAGCTTGAGAGTAAAGATCATCATACACAACATTACAGAAGACAGGATTATGCCCTCATTCTGTTAGGATAGTGTAACAACACTGCTGGGTTTTTTGTACAGTATTTATGCATGAGATGAGAGTGATAGATGAACGAGTATGTCCCACATACTTATAACTACATTTGGAAAAGATTTGGTGCTCCTTTAGCATGCAATGGTCACGGAGTACTGGGTGCATGTGTTAAGGATTAATGAAAGATGGTACAGACATTTTCCAATCTTTATATTATTTCAAATATTGATATTGATATCAGTAATATGTAATTACAAAAGGATGACCTCAGTAAAGTAAAGAGTATGTTTTAAGTCTTGCACATAGTGTGGATTATGGAGAATGTAATACAGAGCACAGCAGTGAAAATGTCATTGCTGCACTGCTTCTTCTTACTTTTTTTCTAAGAAAACACTCCCTTACATATTTGCTTTGGATAATGCATGCCAAATTTAAAACTGTTAATATTTCATTAGATCAACAGTAACACTGAGAAAAGAAGAAAACTGGCATCTAAAAAATTGAAGTATGCTCTTCAACATGTAGCAAACAACATATGTGTAGAACATACATATTCGACAATGTTTCCTACCTTCTTGAATCACAGCAAACATGCAGAGTGGAGACGTAACTGTTCCATTACTTGTGTCTTATAGAATGCAAATACTATAGTTGCTTAAGTAAGTCAATGAATCTACAGACTTTTATCATACATAAAATACATTATTTCTTGCAAAAAGGTGCAACTGATACAGTCAAAAAGTGCAGCTAGCACTTATTTCATATCACTGTGTCATTTTCAGAAGCTACAGATTGCATATATCTGGCTGTTACTTGAAGTTATTAATGAATATGCACTTTAATAATGCTCTCTTACTGAGTAATTCAGGATATCTACTAGGTATAAAGTTAAAGCTAAGAGTGTGTATAACTATTGTTCTGTAGAGACAAGTTTAATTTATTAGTCAGTAGAGGTAAATTAATTATCACCCGATGTTTGGAACTACTTTGAGGTAACTAAGTTTTCATTTGTTTTTTGAAAAATTTGCATTCTTTAGTGTTACGCATATGCTGTTTGCAGTGTGTCCTGAATTAGGTAGATGAGTCTTAAGTGATAGTAGGATGCATTTACTCACAGATTTTGGGTCTTAACACTGAGAAGCTACATTTGCCTTTTCCATGCATTGCAGTGATGTGTCTAACTTGCAATATTGAAAAACTGGTACTGATTTTTCATATTAGATAAGCAGATGCTGTATGTCACATTACTGCTGGAAACAGGTGCTATCAACTGAAACAGGAATGACAAAAATTAACATTAAATTACCAGTAGTAGTTAAATTGACTGTATTTAGATTCCATGTTTGGATGTATTAATGACTTACTCTGAATACAAGTTTTAATGTAGTAGGTTCCTTCACAGTACTTGTTCATATTTTCCGCAGCCTAAACTGTCAAGTAATGTGATAATATGGCAAAGACAGACAGTACTGTGTTTCAACTTTGTTTCCTGGTTGTCTTCACTTTAGTTAGCCGGCATGAAAGAAAAAGTAGGTAAGACAGTCCAACAGAAGTTTAGAGATCTGCACTGAACATGAGTTAGAAAAACTGGGGAAATTATGAGACATGTCAAAAGTTTTGTTTATCAAGAGCTTTTTACAGAAAGTGATACTGTTGATGAATCACAAAGATTTTTACCTGACCAGAAAAGACATATCAAACTTTGTCCTGAAACCCAGATATGAGGGACACAACTCAAGGCTTGACTAATAAACTATTTTACATTTTGTAAAGAAGTGGCAAAAGCAACCACCAAAGTGCAACATTTTCTGCACTGCCAATACAGTCCCTGAAGTGAATTTCCTTCTTTGCTACCAAGTGGAGTGGCAAAAAATTGTTAAAAATGTATGGAAACCAGATAACACTGCTGGATGCAATGTACAGAATGAAAAGATATGCATTGTCTCTTTTTCCTATGTGCACATACAAATGTTTGCTACACAGTAGTTGCAGCATTTGTTACCTCGAAACATCGCTCTGCATTCAAGGAGGCACTGAATATTTTGAAGCAATGGAATGATGACTGGAAACCAAGTTGCTTCATGACTGAGTTCAGCCTGGAACAAATCAATGCTTTATCAAACTGTTTTCCAGGTAAGTCATTTTTGATGATGGTACTACTCTCACAAAATTAGTTAAAAATATACTGCATGTAATGCTAAAGGAAGTGTTATAGTTTGTGTGTTTATCTGGTGCTGCAGAAATGCATAAGGAAGACTGCCACCACAACAACAATCCTAAATGTGAGTGGTTGTGCTGCACTGCCTATTCTACTGACTCTCATTGGAGTCTTATGGTAATTGGAGGAATGTTGATGGAAGCACAGCACAACAAATGTTGACATGGTGTACCTTCAGTCTAGTGAACAAAAATTGGGAGCTGGGCCTTCATCCTGCAAGTGCTACTTGTCCTGCTACCATCACAGAAGTCCTCTTCTTGGTTCAGAAACACTACAAAATAGATGGCAATGACCATACGAGGCCACATCCCCATTATAGCTTCTCTGCATTTCTTCTGATCATAAATCACCACTGCATTTAGTTGTACTGCATACAACTGTTACCATACATAGCCTTTCAGTGAAATGCAGTACTTGTAAGACATAGTATAGGTAGTCGCAGAGTGACATATATTCATAGTGTTCCTGGCCTTTGTCTGGGTTATTTATAACAGACTGCAACTGTGCCTTAATTTTCAATAAAGTTACAATTGTTATCAGTGTGTCAAGCATGTTCGGGGTCGATATGGAAATGTGGTACACTGGTTATGTATCTTTGTAGAGTCACTACATTGTACAAGAAATGAATGAGAAGCATTACAGTTTGGATGTATGTAAATATTAGGTATTCGTTTTATCTATAATTTTTTATCGGTACAGCAATACCAAAACTACAAATCATTAAGATTTCATGTTGTAATTTTGTGATGTTGTACTTTAGATGCTAAGATAATGTTGTGTGACTTCCACCATGAAAAGGCTTGGGCAGAATGGGTGAAAAAGAAAAAGCATGGGATTCATAGTTTACAGAAAAGCAGTTCAGGAATGGTTCACAGCATAGCACATGCTACAGCTGAGGAGGATCTTGACACAGTTCTTACTACACTGAAGACAAGCCATTGCCTGAGAACAGGAAAAGCATTTAGGCACTGGTTTTCAATTAAATAGATACCTGCCATTAAGGTAAACTGTGTATTATTTTATTCTGTAAAGAAGTTGTGTATTATACACATGGATGGGAACTATAAGCTTTGACAGGCCTTGGTGGGTCTTATATTTACCATTATATAACCTGTGCAAGCTTGGGATGCCGCAACAGTGATGTCATAAATGTTATTACTATTTTAACTTTTACTTATGCAAATATACTTGCTTCTCTGAAGGAAAACAGACAGGTAATGAATTAAATAAATCCAGAAGTAAGTGTATGTCCACAGCTGAACTGAAATGTAATGAAGAAGTTAACTTTTCTAAGTTTTCCTTTAGATATTTATTTGCCATTCCTTTCAAGAAATGTTTGAGAACACACTACAGCTTTGGATCCCCTTATTATTTAAAAGAACATTAAATGGTCAAATTACTATATCATGTTATGTCTTAATGCACATTGAATAGTGCACTTTAAACTGTCCATGTTCACTGGTGCTTTGTAGTGGTGCTGAAGTGCCACAGTTAAAAGCTTGTAGTTATCAAAGTGATAGTGCCCAATGGAACAGAATTACACATAAGCAACAGCGTTGAGAATTAGGGTAAAATCTGTACAGATAGACTGCCTGCCACCCACAAACCTTGTGTAGCATAACATTTTGAATGCAGTAAAGGAATATTGCCTTAAATGTGCACTTGCAAGCAGTTTCCTTCCTTACGTTGACCAAATATGTATAATTTTCTGCTGCAGTGCAGGTCACTATTTGCCACTGATAAATGTTTCTAACACTTTACATTTCATACTCTGTGTTTCTTTGTATGCGTACTCCATAATCATGTCATGTATATGTGGTAATTTTGTCAAATTTCAAGTACTGCAGATGTGGGACATGTACAAGACAGGAACAGAACACATTAGTGAACACCAACAATGGTCTTGAGTGACAGTATGAAACTTTGAAATACTCCTATCTTGATGGTCATAAGAGCTGCACGCTCAGTAAACTAACTGTACTTTATTCTACTTTTTTCCTGAATACATACAAAAAGCAAGATATTTTTATTATTTCTTTGTAGATGATCAGTATAGTTATCTATGCTTAAAAGTTATTGTTTTGGAATACAGAAAAGAAAGTTTAAATGTATTTCTTTACTGCTTATTTTTTTTTAATTTTATTCATTTGCTCTATGTTTTGGGGAAAGTCAGTCTGGGTATATGGAGAAAAGCTTTTCTGCTCAACAGAGAAAAACAGTCCCCGGGATTCATGAAGCCTGCACCAGGTGCAGGCGTAGCATCGGCATTCTAACACCAAAGATGACCGCCGAGTGATTCAGGTACGAGCTGTTTCCACGTGCACCACCTGCGTACGCTATGCCTGCACAACTCCCGAGCCTTGTATGCTAATTACCCCATGTGCAGCAATGTAGCGTGCAAATGAAGGTATGTAGCGATTCAAGAAGTGGTGCAGACATAGTGTAAGCATGCAGAAATGTAAACCGTAGAAAACGGTTTACATTTTTGCAAACATAAAATTGGAGCCATGACAATCAACCAAACACATGTATTGTATTGTATTGTATTGTATTGTTAATATATGCCACTGGCTAAATATATAGCCATTCGCATAAAAAAAAAATGTACAAAATATAAAATTAACATTTAATATATATAGTTGCACTATCGCGACGTGGAAGCGCAGGGCAGCGGTGCGCAAAGGGGATCGCAAGGAATATATAAAAATATAGAATAAAACTGCATATCACGATTTCCCCATAATAGTCAAAGGCAGGTATGCTACACCATACTTATGGCACAAGGGTTGCTAAGGGGCAGTGACAGTGTTATGCACAGTAGCTAGGAATTAGTAGGCAATGCCATGCAAATGAGAGGAGTAATAGTGAATCGCAGATTCCCCGCTGGTGTAAGTATGCACCTCACAGCGTAGCGTTATAACACCGAGGTGTGCCCTTGAGATAAAGATGACATCAAGAGAGGGGTGTGTCGACATTGCTGTAAGCACATTGGAGCATTGCTAAACTGGTCTGCCCCTAGCTAGGCAATGCTGCAGGATAGGGGTGTGTCGAATTGGCCATAGCTATGCTTAGCTGAGAGTACACAAGGTAACCGAGTATGCATGTGAACGGGGATGAAAACTCGCGTAAACCCGGTAAACGGGTATGGGCAGCGCGCACTGCAGCTGAAACAGGAAGGATATAGGAAAGAAATAAGGAAATGCTGCAGCAGTGAAATTGGAGTACAAATGACTAATTAACACATAGGAGCCTACAGTAGGCCAGTCACAACAGCTAACAAGGCTGCAAGCAGCTACCTGTAGAACAGGGAAGGGGAGGGGCTGTACTGCAAAGAAAACAGTAAAGTGTCAAAGCAGAACAAAGCCGATATGCAGTATATCAGCTACAAGGCACATTTTGCCATGACTGGGTAGGGAAAGTACAAAACAAGAAAGACGGCAGGTGGATGCATGCCTGATAATGGGAGGGGATCCAGGTCTAAAAGTGAATTAAAGGGCAACAGATTAATCAAGGCAGGCAAGTAGAGCTCCACAGTAAAGGCCCCACACTTGCAGTACTCATTGCAAAATCCATAATTAAGACATGCTGCAGCTGGAATAGCTCATACACACCCACTGACATCAGCAGCATCCATAGCACAATACTATAAAGTGTGAAAGCATCTCACACACATTTGTGTATTTCCATACACTCTGCACCAGTGGTGTATACAGATGGGGAACTTTTATTATGTACATGTTACGGTCTCCCATAGCTTTGATCCACCAGCATGTGTTGCAGACTGAAGGTGGTGCGGAGGATGATGTACACAACCACCGCAGGCACCAGAGGAGGAGGAGAGTGTTCAGACCCAGGGTAACCTACCAGGGGCTACATGATCTGGAGATAGTAGAGCGTTACAGGGTGGACAGGGACATCCTACAGCAACTTGTGGAGCTGTGCCAGCCATGCCTTAGAGCCAGAACAAACAGAGGGGAACACATCCCAGTGGATACAAAGGTATGTATAAGCCTGAGAATACTAGCTACAGGTACCTTTCAAAGACCAACTGGGGATATCATGGGAATCTCACAGGCATCATCATCCAGGGTACTACACCAGTTCCTGGATGCCATGTTACCACATGCTAATGAGCACATATACTTCCCCCAAACGCAGGAGGAGTTAGCCAGCAATATGCGTCTCTTCACCATGTGGCAGAATACCCGGAGGTACTGGGTGCAATAGACTGCACGCACATACACATCAAGTCATCACCCGGTGAGCAGGGTTGGTGCTACAAAAACTGCAAGGGATACACCTCCATCAACTGCCAGGTCATGTGCAATGCCCAGGGCATTATCATGGATGTGTGTGCTGGCAGCCCTGGAAGCTATTATGACTCCCACATCTGACATGCCTCACAGCTGTATCTGTTATTTGCCAGGGGGGACATCCCAAATGGCCACCTGGTGGGGGATGCTGGCTATGCACTGGAACCGTGGATGATGACTCCCATCAAAAATGCACAGACACCCATGCAGGAATGCCATAATGAGGCACATGCACAAACCAGAATCATCATAGAGCATGTGTTTGGGATGTTGAAATCACAGTTCTGTTGCTTGGACATATCTGGTGGAGCCTTGCAGTACTCTCCAGGTACATGTGCCCACATCTTCATAGTATGTGCCATGCTACAAAATATGGTCCTGCAGAAACAGCTGCAGCAGGGACACAATGGTGAAGGCCCTCACAGCCCACCACCATTGCCAAGGGCCCCAGAGGCACAGAGGTACTCAGACCATGAAAACCCTGAGCCAGCCCCAGTAGGCAGACAGAGGCATGCCCAGTATGCCCATACCTTGGCAAAGAGGGAACGTATAGCACACACACTGACAGTGTAGGTACCTAGGGTCTGACACCTTTCTCCACTTGCACACACAGTAAAAATGGATGGCACACACACACAAGACTACCTGTAAATTGTCATGTATAGGCAGTCTACTGTGTGCATCCTACATAGGCAGCCCTCAACTATTGCACACACAACTGCCATTGGTACAAGGTAAGTCAACACCTGAACAGTAAAATAAGCTATCAGCATATGCAGATACTGTATGTATAGATTCATAGGTAGGTACTTGGTCAACTGCCAAAGGCCATTCATAAGCCCAGCCAAAATGTGTCGGCTTTTGCCACCCCATTGATTCATTAACTGCCCCTCTGTGGAGCAGAGCCAATGGTGGAATCCCAGGGGTGCATCTACTGTTCCCCATCCGCTCTTCAAGGTTTCTCTTGCAGAGTGTTAGTGAGGGGCTCTGTATAATGTAGTTAGAGATGTTGTTCCAAAGTATAGGGAGTGTCTCTGACAGGAAGCTGTCCCCCCAGCATCTTCCAGTTATTGTTGTGGCAAGGTTCAGCTCACTACAGTGTGTGGCTCACTGTGACATGGATTCCCATAGGTGGAGCATATCCATCAAGCCTGAGTTCGACATGGCTGTGTTGGCCAGTGGAGATCATCTCTGGGTAAACGAGATACCACTAAGTAAAGCAGGCGTTTATTCAGTCTGGCTGCATAGGCCATATGTTGTAGGCCAGTATTCCCCTTGGCGAGGTAAATTCGTGGACCCCCAGCTGTTGGAAGTGTCTTCGGAGGTACATCCCACATGAGTTATTATACCCTATGATGGGACTGATGAGTGATGAGTAAAGGGGCACTATAACCCCAGTATGTCTAGAAGGGAATCCTTTAGTAATCAGATGGCCTACAGAGGACTGTGGAGATATGATAGTCAAAGGGGAGATCACTATCTACCTTAGTCCACAGATACCCCATTACCTCGTCCGTATTAAAGTGACTGCCACTTGTGTGTTAATATGTGGGTGCCAATTCCACAATGGAATGAGCATGCAGTTAGTGGCACTTGGCTGGAGGCCATGTCATTGGCACCCTGTGACATTCTCCGTGAGGCCCCTTGAGGGATGTCTGTGTCAGCTGGACTATCAATCATGGCTCCCAGTTCGCAGTCATTGCCAAACATGGTCTGCTGTAGTCCACCTGTGTTTGCCTGTACCTCTGAGATGTATATGCCAAACAGTAGGGCTCCCAGGATTGAGTCCTGTGGGACACCAGTTGTGACTGATCAAGAGTTGGACCTGGAGACTGCAAGTTGTACCACGTGGGTTCTGTGTGTAAGCCCATTGGCAACCCAACCTGTGATGCATGGGTGTATGTACAGGCTGGTGTGTTTATCAATAATACCTGAGTGGGGCATGGTGTCAAAAGCCTTGGCAAGGTCCAGGTAGTATGTGTGAACCACCTCCCCATCATCTAACATCTTACTGACTGCATGTAAGACATCAAACAGATTCAGTAGGCATGAACTGCACTCATCCAAGCTGACCTGGGTTGGGTCACGTGTTCGGAGGTTACCAATGTCTTTATTAATGAGTGCCATGAGGATGCAAACCATACCATTGCAGACCAGGCTAAGCAGGCTTATGGGGTGGTAGTTACCATGGTCAGTTGTGATTCCACCTTGATGGAGTGGAATAACCGTTGCCATGCGCCATTGCATGGGCATGTAGCCTGTGGAGAGGTTGAGGTAGGAAAGCTTAATTAGGTGGGGGGCATGTTGTCTTGTACAGTTTGCAAGATGCAGTCTGGGACAACATCTGCCTCCATTGATGCTGTGTTCTGCTGTTAGAGAGCGCCATTTCCACCTGTGTGTCTCTGATGTGTGGGATACTGTAGCTTTTGGGTAGTGTTGTGGGCTATTTAGGGGGTGAAGTATGCACTGAATGTATCTGCAAGGATGTTGGCGATATCCGTAGGGTCAGCTTATTTTGTGCTATATTTCACCGGCACAGTGCAAATCTGTGTGTCACCATGAAGATCCTTGACATAGCCAAAGAAGGTTTTGTGGTTATCTTTCGAATCCTTACGTATTGTCCTGCTGATGTTAGCCTTGGATGATGTCATGTGGGACCTACAGATCATACTAATAGTGGTCACAGATGTCTGCTCTTCATGGGATTTGATGTGTGTCTGGAACACTGTCCTACTTCTGTAGTATAGCCTGTTTATTGCAGAGGTCCACAAGACCGGTGTCCTTGTCTAGGAGGAGTGAGTCTTGGTTTACCAGTGAAGGCACGTTGCATACATCCATGTAAGTGCTTATAGACATGTATGTAAATCTGTCTGTATCTTGAGCAGTGTTTCCCCTTAGCGTGGGGGCTGTGAAACCCCCCAACCCTGTCACTAGTAGTGTAAGTTTAGCTGTAGGAAAGGTATACACTGTGGTATCCGTGGGTGGGGGAGATGCTTGGGTGTGGAAACAATTAATAGTTCATGGTCAGATCTAACCAGTAACCGGTTAACCTCCACTGTGGTGCAACTGTTGCCCATGTTGGTGATGACCACTTCCAGTAGTTTCCACCCCACGTTAGGGAGGTTACCACCTGATACAGGGCATATGAGGTGATAAATTCCAGGAAGCGCTGGGCCTGAAAGTGAATACCAGAGTAAGTTTCCCAGTTAATGGTATGGTAGTTGACATCGACCAATGCCAGAGTGTGTGTTAGGACTGTCATGTTCTCCACTGTCTCCAGGTAGGTTTAGTGGAGGTCCTGGGTCATGGAGGGTGATCCGTAGCAGGCCACAGTTTACATTGCACTTATGGCTGATGTTAGCTGCACATGGATGATCTCAGAGGTATCATGCTGCCCCACTAACCTGAAGGTGTAGGTATCCCTGATGAATATGGATACAGCCCCTCCATGTCTGTCAGTCCATGTTCTGTGGCTGAAATGTGTGGTATACGTTGTAGTCTGGTAGTGCTGGTGTGCTCTCAGAAGCCATAAGACAGATTTCAGTTACTGCACAGATATTGATGTTGTCCATCCTGAGGAGTGCTGTGAGTGCATGCATGTTGTGATCACAACCCTGGTGTTGAGTAGCATAACCCTCATTGAATCTGCTATTGTGCTGTTTACGGAGCTGGTATTCACCTTTGAGACTCTCCTAAATAAGGCACCATGGGGGCACCAATAGCCTTGGCTAGTATTGCAAAGCCTAAGGCTGACATACAGGCTGGTATGGGATCATTGCATGCATGTTCACCATCTGTGCTTGTTCTTCATCTCCCCTGTGGGCAACCTACTGGTAAGCAATAGAAAGCCTTAAACTTATACAAGTCTTCTAGCTTCCAAGATAGGCTTTTGGAGTGACTAAGTATCAGTGTTCTGTATGTTCTTGCTGTACTTAACTGTTTCCTGACTACATGGTGATTTCTCACTGTATATTGTGAACTGAAGGTCGATTTATTCACAAATTATGGCTGTGATGGCCTGCACATTAGAGGTTCACAGATAGCCTACTACCTATCTGCCCAAGGACAATTAGAAGCATAGCTACAGTGTGTTGGCTTTCCCCCGCACTATTGATGAAGTAACTGAGCCTCTGTCAAGCATAGCCAATGAAGCAATTCCAGGCAGAGTTGTTGGAAGCTGTTGAAGACTGGTGTTGTGGAGGGTGATAGGGGCACTTAGTGATCTAAAGAGGGCATGTTAATGTGACAATTCAACACCATTCAATTCCCAGTCTCGCAGCTATCAAACTGGACAGGCTCCCCCACCCCCTGGCTGTATGGTTCTGGGACACATGATCCCAGGGGTGTATAGTCTGTTACCCATTCACACAACAAGGTTTCTCTTTAAGTGTGTCAGTGAAGGGCGATGCCTAATGTAGTTAGGAATGTAATGTATTGACTCACAGTACATTTGTTATATGTTGTTATTTCAAGAGTACGTTAAGCTCAGTGAGTTTGGGGGCCTCCGTCCTTTGCTTAGCCTAGCTTACACACAGAAATCATCTAAATAGGAAATAGGAGGAAGCAACGTTAATGTCAACAGTGTAATGGTTACAGCATCTGCATAGTATCTGTGCATTCGAGGTTACAATCCTGATAAAGGCAGGGATGTTAATCATGTGCAAAAGTATACCTTAACCACAGCTTGCATATATAGGTAGTAATCATGTGTATAATAAACATTCGAAACACCCATATAAACCCATGTGTGCTGGAGAGTACAGTCAACAGAGAATGTAATGTTATGTCAGCACATAGTGAGATGTTACTTTACTAACGTGTATATATCCTGAGTAGTTAGCAGATGTGGCTATGCTTGCACGCACAGGTTATACGTTACAAAGTTTGTTTAACTGTGTTTAACCGCTGCTATAATGTCACACAAACACTTTTAAACATGCTTACAACTGCTTAAATGAGCTGTATTCTGCAGTAAAAAACATTTGTAAAGCATCGCAGGTGTCGAACCCTGGGCCATGCACACTATAGTCATGGGACTTAATACTAAGCCATCCGAGATGTATACATGTTTCATGGTCTTGAGACTACACCTTATACCATATGCATTTCACTATAATGATCACAAATGGGACAGTCACTTTGTGTACATATGTACAGTAAATTGTAATGTACTGTAGTTTGTGAACCAACACATTCCAGTCTACATATGTATTACTGTTACAAACTAATACGAACTATGTATATGTATATATATATATATATATATATATATATATATATATATATATATACACACGAGTGATGTCTGCACATATATATATATATATATATATATATATATATATATATATATATATATATATATATATATAGATATATATATATACACACACACACACACACACACACACACACACACACACACACACACATATATATATATATATATATATATATATATATATATATATATTATACAGTTACATCAATAGACATATATATGAACATCTATGAACACACTTTGTGACACAGAAGCAGTCCAAAGGAATTGGAGTGTACACAAAAAACATGCAGCTCTGGTATTATAACAATTAATATTAACCTAATTCACCATAGAAGAGGTGGTTGTTGTGTATGTGAAGAATTGGGACGGGGGAGGAATGATGGGTAATGCAATCATAGATCAAGGAGAGCCTGGATCGGATGTTCAATAAGTGAACTGGAGGGGTATACATGGAGTATGAGGACAATATATAAAAAGGACACAAAGCAAGAACCTTTCTCATTCATAATACACCCTGTCATGTCACAATGCAACACCTAATTTCACAAACATATGAACATTAACATGTATCAGACATATGTACACCAACTGACTGTCACATTTGTTTTCAGTAGTGAGGAATGTCTGTAGTACAATGTATATTCTAAACACCATAACATTTGTACATATCTCAGATGCCTTAGTGGTAAAGTCAGTGACTGTGGTGTTCATGGTCCCGGGTTCAAGGGCTGTTAGGTTATTTTGAGGGCCAAAATAAGGGCTGTTGGATGCAGGTGGATTAAAGCACTCTTAAGCATTTGTAAGTGGGTTTCCACGATGGTAAGCGGCACTGAAACACAGTAAACGAAGAAGCACTTCATAGGTTTAACCTTTGCTTAATGTCGCGCAGACCACAGGCAAACCTGCTTACAACCGCATAAATGTGCGTCATTCACACTTTCCCTACCAGTGCCTACTATGAGAGGTAAAATAATAACACCTTCCAGGAATAGAACCCACAACTATGTACTCCATCCTCAGAGTAACCTAACACTAAGCTACCTGGGATGTCCCTATCCCAGTTGTGTATGCAGACAGGTTAAAACACAAAAGGGAGGAATGTGTTGAAATAGGACAACCCGCCATGTACCCAATTAAAGGTGTATGCTCATATATAGATGTATAGATATATATATATATATATATATATATATATATATATATATATATATATATATATATACAGAGAGAGAGAGAGAGAGAGAGAGAGATACATAGAGACATGTTGATATATACAGGTCTACATATATATGTAGATATATAGCTAGGTTAAAAACATCTACACATCTATGGAGGCACAGATACACGTATGCAATAATATATATATATCTATCTATATATATATATATATATATATATATATATATATATATATATATATATATATATATATATATATATATATATATATACACATACATGTCACATGGACCATAGCAATCACACATTCCGCCCCCCCCAAACAATATGAACATAACATATGAAGAGTATATGCCAATACACTATTACAAATATGTTCTATGGACATAGTCACCAACACAACTGCAGTGACTGCAAATATCCATGACAGAAATACACAGACAGCTTTCATTTTGCAAAACTTTATTACATTCCGATGTATTGCCAAAAGGATTCAAGGACTAACAGTACCTGCATGCTATACAGGAAGCATTTACTAGTGCCTTAATGAATCAGCCAGCAATTACCATATTATTAGCCCACTAAGGAATAGGTGTTCACATAGGAAAAGAACACCCACACACATATAGACATTGTATAAAAGGGGTTCCTACACACCTGCATGTGCTATGTACACCCACAACATCTACCCCACAACCAAAATAATTACATCAATACATACTGTCATACCATAACCAATTATTCAACTACTGTACAACATCTGCTGAAACCTTAACATACCTGGACACAGACACACTAACATGGCCCTATGTGAAATAGCTGCCGTGATACAATTGAACAGCTGCTGATGTAACAGGGTTTGTATGAACTAATCCTTTTTCAGAGGGTTGAAACATTCGTACACCAGGAAGTGTTATTGAGTACTGATTATCAGCACAGTATGATACACAGTAACACCAAACTAAATATGTCTGGTAAGCACACTGTAAACCCCCTAACATTATATGCATAGCTATGCAGCCATGAGCTGGTCAAACAACCTGGCCAGTGTGAAACATATGCAGAAGTATTAGGTACAGACAAACCCTGCACAAGTAGCAATGTTCAGAAATATAACAGTAGTACTCACATTTAGACAAAATCCTCTAGGCATTACAAACAATATAGTACTGTTCGTCTCCATACAGCTGTTGCAAGAGATTCCGGGACAACGCCCAAGTGGAGTACACAGTTATACTCCAATGTAGCCATGGTATTGGCTAAGGCAGTAGCACCACAGCTGATGTGCATGTAATTAGCTGCTTAGGAACACCAATTGGTCATCGGGATAGCACATGTTACTGATCTGTAACTATAAAAGGTTGCCTTGGCACACATTCAAACCATCTGTATCTACCTGTAGTACAGTACAAAACACTAAAAGAAGAACTGAAAATGAGTATTATACTAGTCAATAACACCTCTGATTACTAAGAAGGTATGTATAACATGTAGTATGTCTGTGTATGTAGTACCTGTACTGTAAGAATTACAGTGTAATTGATGCATATAGTGGAAATAGCTATCTTGTAGCAATGTATTGTTGAGCAGTAGTAATGCTTGTAGTATTCTATGTGTGTACTGCTGTAGGTCACACGGCAAACTCCGCATACACCACAGGGGATGATATGGGCTTGGAACCCACCAATTTGCTTCCAGCCACTGTCAGTGTCAGGATTGGTCCAACAAGTATGTGCTATAACAGAGGATAGTATATGTCAATATACTGTAACAGTCGACATATGTATGAGTGTATAAGTAAGATGAACATGTTAAAGGTGGGCTTACTTTGCATGGTGTGCATCTTGGGATATTGTGCCAATAACTGTGTAATGTACAGTATTCTAGGCAGATCTGTACTCTATTCTACATAGCTGTTCTGTTATGTTATGCAAACAGTAGATATGTCTATTGGCAATTACAATGCTCAATGACAGGATACATATCATTTGTATTCATCTGACAGTTTAGTAGCATGATAGCAAAGATAATTGGAAGAGCCAGGTAACTATCCATGCACATAACACATGTAATATCCACCTCTCTAGTATTGTTTGCAAGCAATAACAGCTGTGCATGTGTACATGTTATGCAAATGTGTAGTGACCCTTGTTACAGGGCTGGTCCTCTCTAGCATCGTTTGCAAGCAATAACAGCTGTGCATGTGTACATGTTATGCAAATGTGTAGTGACCTTTGTTACAGGGCTGGGCCAAATGGCTATGTGCACACCTAAATAGAGTGGATATTGAGAGTACAGACACACTAGTTGAACTACCAGGTTTGTGTAGCCCAACTTCTCATTGCCAACCTAACAGCCACTTGCACATACTGTATGTAAGGTAGTACACAGCACTGTAATGAAACAGGTTGCATATCATCTTTAACTCCTGTGTAACATCTGCAGTAGGAGTGTAAGATGTAGAAGACAGCTGCCCATGTGTAATAGCTACTTCATAGGTGATGGCTCACACTATCTGATTATATCCTGATCGTGTTTATAGTGGCATCAGAGTCTATTGATACATGACTCTGTTTGGAGAGTGGGTGTCTGTGCCCAACAGAGCTCATGGTCCTGTTGGATATGTGAGTATATACCCAGAGAAGGAAACAGATCTGTAGACACCTGCATCATCTGTAATCAACTAACAGGATGTGATGTGCTCCTCAGAGGAGGATTGCTGATAAAGGTAGCTACAATATTTCCGTAATAGCCAGTGTTGTCACATCCATAACACAAATATTTACATGTGAGCATCACTGTCTAAAACATCTTCATAAGCAATACATAAACTAAATACAGCACTTGGTACTTGTAGTACTGAATGCTCATACAGGCATGTCCACTAGTCAGCTACTGGTGTTTACTAATGTCAGCTTTGTGTATGTGGCCATCCTGGGGGAATGTAATTTCTATGCCATGTACACTTCCAAACTCACCTAACACCACGCCCCACACATTGTTGGGGGTGCAGCTACAGGGGTAAGCTGGAAGGCAGCCCAGTCTACAGCCATGATTGGACTGGACAGTCATGAGGTGTAGGTTAACGCATGCAGCTCATTAACACAACCAACACATACCCTTACCAGAACACAGTAAGGACACCCACACACACTACCAGAAATCACACACATTCACAGATGCGTCTAAGTATCTGGCCAAACAAGTGACCCGTCAAGCAGGAAGAGACAGACATTGAAATACACAAACTGTATGACATAGTTTGCATAATTGTGCCACACCTCAGAACACGTGACTGGAAACATGCCCAACAGTACTCATTTGTGAATGCAAACTCTAGCACTATGTTACACACCAACCTATATGAGGGCATACATACTGTCAGCTGCTTGTCTACCATGATTAGCCACATACCCATACACTCAGACCACCTTTTGAACTATACACATGGCTCTGGCATATTCCATGTTGTTGTGCAGGACCTGTAATGCAGTAGCCTGGACTGCATGGAAACATGTAGGAACTGTCAGGTCTTGTAGCCCATGCAGGTATGTCCCAAGGCCTGGGTAGCATTCTGCCATTGGCCAAAATGATACTGCAGTACAAGGACAAAAGGATTGTATTCCACAATTGTCTAGTGTAGTGGTGCAAGTCAAGTCAAAAGGTATCCAGTATCTGTCGTCCTGGGATAACATGGTTGACAGACCATGATGCTTTGCCAGACAGGGCATGCATCTGTCACCCCTGGGAATCTGGATACTGTCTAGGGCTCATGCTTCCCCTATAGTGCCTTCATCATGCACAGTTCAAGTGAAGGCCCACTGCTGTTACAAGGACAGCCAAGCAATAAACTGTGGGTCTCACTACACAATGATACATGTCAGAAACACTATACGGACACACATATGTCAACCCCTAACATGGAGAACATATCTGTGCAGTGGCTGAGACATGTTTCAATGCTCCAGAGAGCACACCTGCATGACCATGTTATAACACATACCTCACCTCTTGCCCATTATCCTTTATTGGAACACATGGGCTGCAGGTGTGTCCATATTCCTGAAGGATATGTACATCCCAACACTAGTTGCACTCGCATAACTTCAGATGCATTACACTGAGCAACTACCTTTGTGCCAAAGTAGAATTCAAAATGCACCTTGAGACAGATCACCCACCAGGCTGCGGACTTCCTAACTGCCATAATGTGCTGTAATGGGGAAGATTAGGTCTGAGACAGAACCATAATAATGGCTACTCTCAACTATTCCATTATGAACTGGGAAGACTCCTCATGTACCAACACCTACGCTCAATGCATGTTGGATTCCAGTGACCCCACTGACCTGGATTACAGTAGTCACACAAACAGGGCTAACAGTATGCTACACATAGTTAGTCTCCAATGCCAATGTTATGTTTCCTAAGAGCAGAGTGGTGACTGTCATGGCACCCATGCAGATGGACAATGCATGTGCAAATGCTGAATCCTACACAAATGAACCTTAAGCAGTCACATATGTGCAGTGATTGTGCCATTGAAACAGAACCAGGATTCAACCCAACACAAACAAGAAGGCAAACTGTTGGTACCATGCTTTAAACTGTACCACAGAAGGTAGTAACTGTTGCAAGAGTGAACACACATGAGTATAGGTGATCCCTGGTCAGCCTCAGTAAGATGCAGATACACCATATAAAACCACACAAAGGTCGTAGGACACCATCACCCATACTGTGTTCCAGCTACACTCAGTAAACTAGGTGTATATTCCTATGTCACAGGAGTGGTTGGCAACTGGACTGCTGGCAGAACCAACACTACAGAAGGTATCTGACTAATACACGCACATCAAACCAGTGCCAGCCACAGTATTACAGGGGTCATTCCTGGTACTCCCCCTCTTTGTTATCTATACCACACAGACTAACACAGAAGGCATCAGCCTATTGATGTTTGCAAATGATTATGAACTAGGAGCAATAGTCGACTCAATGTGTGCTGCGTTCAACATACAGAAGGGCCTTAGTGTGTCAGATGTGTGGTGTGTGATGTATGGCCACAATCTGACAGCTAAGTATTACATTGTCATCCCCTATGTTACAAACCCTGTACCCATTAACTACCACCTAGGCAGCGGTCAACATAATGGCAACTGTGTGTATGGGATGCAGCTGGACAGTACTTTCCTTTGATAGTTACTTCACCACACCAGACAGTTAGTCGTATGTGGCACCCCTAATCATGACAGGGTGCTATCCAGGAATATAGAGATAATTGCTCAGCCATACTCAACACCCATATGACCCATAATAGATCACATATTTCCTTTAAGGGTTATTGCCTATGTGTAGATGGCCTACACTGCCCTTCCCAATCCCTAGCTGCACTATGTAGCATGCAGCCTACCCTGAATTAAGCCATGTCCAACCCAGAGGTGTTGGACATGCTACACTTAACACATCCTGATCCCAAATAAACACATGTGTCATGGACATCCACCTTTCTAGTACAAGGATCACAACATGCCTGACAGATCTCTGTCCCATACACTTAACATATTCTTGCCATACTATGCATCCCTGTCCAGCGAAGCTGCACATCGCCCCTCTCTGTGATGGTGTGATGACAGCATGCCAAATATATCAGTAACCCTGTGGATCAGTTCTGTGGCACTGCTTGAACTGGCCACTGAAACTTACCTGTCTTTTGCCTACAGCTAGGTAACCTGTTTGCCTAGGCTCATAAATGGCCCAGGGCATATAGCCTACTAGATCACTATGACCGTACATGCTATAGATGATCTCCAACCCTGCAAATACCATCAGGCTAGCTATTGTCCCATGTGTTACACATGTGCAACACAGGCAATACATGGTAGGATGCTACATAGCTGTATAGTGCCATGTAGATGTATATGGCAAAACACATACATGCTTGAAAGTTTGCAGGGTCACAGGTCATGTCTCTAATGGCTATGTATGACTATATATGTGACATATACACAGCATTAAGTTCGATTGCATTAATGTGAAGACATCCAGGCATGTGCTGATAGGTAAAGACACCAGTACCGGCAAACAGACATGCCCACATCAAGACAACATCCACATGATGTATGAGCAATGTCATCACATGACACACACATATATGGCGATAACATCACATCACCAGTAAGTGTCAAATGTGTGCGATGCATACATCAGTGGTGTTAGTGTCATGTAGATTTGCAAAGATGTATTTGTAATCTTAATAAATGTGATACAAATGTATGTTCAGCTGTACTGCTGTACTTCTCTGTGAGTTACTGTGAACTGTCTCCATCATTATGTTTTCCAGGTATTCCACGTAGCAGACTGCCGGCGTACAGCTGCTTGGAGGATGAGGTCCTCGTCCCAAATCTCCTCGACAACCACACAACACTCTTCAGCCATGTGCCACAGGATGCACAGCAGCAGGATGCCCTGTGTGAGGAACTCTGCAGGAGGGTAAATTATGTTGACAGTCACAGTCGCACCTATCAACAGGTGTGTCGACACTGCACTAACCTCATAAGACGGCCGAAACAGCATGCTAATGCAATCACCAGGGAACAAGGTGCAACAGGTGGGGGGGGGCACTCACCCAGCCCCCACTCACAAGTACCGAGGAGCTAATGGCCAACCTGGGGACACCTGCAGACCTCCATCCACAAGCTTTAGCTGGTATTGTGGAGGTGGGTGTCTCTCAACCACCCAGCCAGGAGTTGCCTTGTAAATACTACTGCACATAAAACGCAACTATATTTCACATAGTTACATGTGTTACTGTACAATATGTAATGTAACATCATATGCAAGGCATGTATGCACACATGCCACATACTATAGTCTGCTACTCTATGTATGCACAGATGTGCATATTCCATAGTATAGTGTATTGTACTGGCTTATGTGCTAACATGGACATTGCACCCTGTAGCTATCACACAGGTGTGGATAATGATCTTACTGCTGTGACACTCCTGTTTAGGTACCTCTGGCATTTTGCAGCGACAGCAGCCTGTGTCAGGTGAGATTGTTATTATGTACCAGGCTTGATAATGCATGGAATATATTAACTGCATGCTATCTGCCATAACACATGTACACATAATGTATGGTGGTCCTGTTAATGGACACTGGTCAGACCTGCAATGCATCACAGTGTTTACCTATGTGAAACAATCGAAGACTATATGAAACACCTACACTAAACCTTCTAAACTGTCATTGCCAGATGTGTGGACAACAGTGAATACAATGGTGGAGGTGTGTTCCACTGTAGGGACAGGTACTACATATCAGCATTACATATGTTGGGAATACGAACAGTACTGTACAGAGAGCATATGTATGCACACACTCTAAATGTGTTGGAGCTGGAGTATGACTGGCCCACAGGATACACTCTTGTGCAGTATACCCTTGCTATGAATGTCACACAATGTCCATGAGATGTAGTGGGCTGACTGCAACACTACTCAACTATCCTGCAAAACATGTCTCACATCCCATACATATTTATTTATTTATTTATTTATTTATGTATTTATATTTGTTGACCGGGAGTGTCCGACTGGACATAGGTCCATTTTCAGCAGAGGCCTGGGGAGAAAAGCTCCACAGTTAAAATAAACAGACAGTAGTTACATTGGATTACATAGCGATTAACAATTTACATAGCAATTACTTACAACATATTTACAGATGAAGAACATAGTACATCAGTAGACAACTAGAATCTTTATCTGTGAAGTACATAACAGACATTAACAAATGTTACAAGAAGAAGTTCCTGCTGTATAATAAGTACTGGCTTATGAGCATCTGAGCTTGCTATAATCAAAGTAGTTAGTGGAGTGGAAAGAAAGGTAGTGGTTGGATGGGGAGGGTGATATTAGAGTGGGAGTTGCAAGGGCATAGCCAGCATGTTTTTAGGTGCACTTTTAGTAAAGTTTTGAAGTGGGTTCATGATGGTATTGAGGTAATTGTGGGTGGAAGGGAGTTCCATAATTTGGCTATGGTGCAAGAGAATAGTGCTTCACCAGCAGAGTTATTGGCTTTAGTGATCTGTAAGTGATTTTTGTTGCTGGATCTCAGTGGTCTGGTGGTGCGACAGGGTTGGAGTAGATTCTGGAGGGATGGGACATTTAGTGGATGAGTTACTAGTTTGTTGGCAAGTGAGAGTTGATACCATTGAAAGAGGTGAGGGAGCTCAAGCCAGCCCAGTTCAGCAAGTGAGAGACAGTGGTGACTACGGTAGGATGCCCCTGTGGCGATTTTGTTGTAGCAGGTCTCTAGCTTTTTTAAATCGCATTGCCTTAGGTTGGTATATATACATACCACCCTTTGTCTGCATAACCCTGTCCTCAGTGGAGCATATGACATCTATGAGTGCATGTCATACGGGATAACACTGACATGTGAAATAAGATGGCCATCACAACCATTGGACAGAACATGTGTTCACATGGCCATGGAGGATGGCCAGAGACATGAAGCAACACACACAGTAGAAGTGAGGTACATGTGTGTACACCCTGTTGTACATTGGCTCGACAAAATACAACTATGGCCTTTGTGTAATGGTGATACTGCAGATGTGAAACACTAAACATCATATAGGCCTGTGCACAGCTTGTGTAGGCATAACATGAAACCACCACATAACATGTCTTGAACATCTTGAGTGTGTCACGACATGGAAGCATTCACCTATACAGTATCCAAATACACACGTGTTGCACAACATACACATACAACCACATCAAGCCACAGATACAATACATTCACCTTGCTGGTGTCAGACATCACTGTCATGCCTGCTCCTCATGTGTGTGAGGTACACAGATGACATGTGGGACATAGAGTACTGCTAAGTTAGCCATGTGTGGGCATAGTTGCCAGGCATCAGTAATATGGTTGCAGATATGCAGGGGTGTCATTAGTATACCCTTCTGTGACCTGTGTCACACATTCCACATTAGGGTTTAGTGTGTATACACTTCAGTGACGTAGGTCAAATTCTACATTAGATATGTATTGCATGTTAACATAGTCATGGCTATGAACTGTGTCAGTAGCTCACACTGTATAGCAATTGTGAAGCCACATGATGCCATGCAATGGCTATGCACATCAGATCAATGTGCAGTATGTCCCTGCATATTTGTAGAGTGGACAGACAACATTGCATCAGCTGAAGGCCCATGTTAGTATAACACATCCCTGCACTGGGACACCATTACCATACTGTAGATTGGAAAGGACACCATTGTGTTACACATGTATGCATGCCATTTAACATGTCAGCAGAAGACATGTCATACTACATGTGATTGGCAAGGTCATACGCCACACAGCAGGCCGGTGTATTGTAAACCTGTGCTGGCCTGTGGCACCATTGCAAAGTAGGGACAGCCATGTCAAACATGTGTGTACAGCCACATGCACAATGTCTAGACTCAGCTCAGGGGTAGGTGGAATAATGTTGAACAGACATGCACTGCTTTGGGGGAGATATGCAAGCTAGGGCTCAGGCAAACATAGTATGCAGTCAACATACCCTACTACTCATGTCCTCACACATAGGGGTGGTGGCCAACACAAAGCATCAGTGGCAGATGTACAAAGGTCAGCAATGGTCTGTTAACATGTGGTGTATGTTGCACACACCATGGCAGTGCGGTGCAATGGTGCAAACTGCATGCATTGTGTTGCATGTATGGAGCATAGGCTACTAACATAAATGGTGCAATACAGGTATGTATGCTAACCACCACTATAATTGTGTAAGGTGCATGCCGTCTGCTAAAACACATGCATGCTGTTGTGTGCATCTCAGGGATGTATGATAACTACCACTATAATTGTCTAAGCTGAAGCTATAATTGTCTAAGCTGAATGCCATCTGCCATATCACCTGCATGTAGCATGTGTGTCTGTGTGTCTGGTTGTGTCTCTGTCTGTCTTGTCTGCTCTGTCTGTCTGTGTGTGTCTGTGTGTCTGTCTCTGTTTCTCTCTGTCTCTGTCTGTCTGTCTCTGTCTGTCTGTCTGACTGTGTGTGTCTGGTATAACTTGTAATGTACAGTTCTTGTCTTCCCCTCACAGGTGTTGATGTAGGTGTGTTGCCCTCCTGCGGTCCACCTGATGTTAGTGTCCCTACAGACTCTAGCAGTGATGATGATAGTATGATTGTGGCACAGGCAGGGTTGTCAGGGGCTAAATATGCGCCATTGGTTGCCATTCCACCTGTCTCCCCCTCATCGTCGCACACAGTTCCCCTGCCTGCACATACTCCATCACCACTGGCCATAGAGGAAGGAGAGTTGGCGGGTGGTAGCATGGAACAGGGAAGTGTGGAGACTATGGAGGTTGTGCCTGCACACCATGATCCCAGTCAACAGACTGGTGATGTCCCACACAGTTATGTGCCCAGAGCTGCTCATAGGAGGACCACTGGCCAACATGCCCCTGCAAGACAAAGCACATCAGCTGGAGTCACCAGACACATGTTTTGGGCTGTAATGGAGGCACAGGCACATGCTGAACAGCACAACAGAGAAGGTCTGAGGCTTCAGAGGGCTGCTGTCTATTTATTAACTGACAACGTCCAGGCACTTGCAAATGCTCACCATCATCTTGCAATTGTTTTGGATAAACGATTGGGTGATACGGTGGGAGTCCCTGACTGTGGCATGTCAATCCTCGAGCATGGAATGTCTGTGCTGGAACATCTGGTGGGATAGAGGCGTCGGGCACGTGGATGTAGGTCAGCTACATCACCTGTTGAAGGTCTACATGAACATGCTACTGCAAATGCCCACTCCCATAGTGGCAGTAACAGCGGTGCAGCTGGTGCTGTGCAGTCCACACCAGGACACAGCAGGCCACTGGTACGTGGTCCTTGGTGGTCCCAAAAGAGACACAATTCCAGTGGACATGTGCCATCAGACAGTACCCAATCTGGACCTCTGCCTGGTAGTGCCTGTGCAACTCCTGGTAGGCACAGGTCACATGGCCGTGGCTGGACACCATGAACTGTGAAACCTGCCTTGTACAATCTGCAACTGTCAGTAATACCCCTGTGTAGGCCAGCCACATGCCAGACCTGTGTGCATGCATACACACACACACTGGAAACAAATGTAGAGCACCTCAACACACACATGCATAACATCCACACATGCCTAATGATATCACAGGCCCTAACACACACATGATGTCATCCAATGGTGCAGCCTAGGCCTTTGGCAAACATTATCACCCTGTGCATATGATGATGCCTGTGCTGCATCCCTGTCATCCACACCATCGGTGCAGGGACATGTTCATATGGTCTGATGCACAGGGTGAACATACTAGGTAGACAATTGTAGATTAATATTGCTTAGTACTGTTGACAGGCAGCAGACATACCATGTATTACAGTTTTAGAATGCATTTTGTACATTTGACAGTATGTATCATGTGTAACAACACTAACAGCATGTTGATCTTGACATTCTGCCTTCTGCCGGATGACAAGGGTCAAGGCCAGTGGAAATAGTGGCTTCTCATTGGGAAGCAGTGATACCCACTGCCAGGACAGCATGCAAACACAGACAAACCCACACACTAAGGGATTCATAGACACAGTAACACACACTCTGACACACACACACAGTTGCCAGTGTTTGGATGAGAACCCCTGCCTATGTGCATATCATCATTATAGTACTACGCAATTACAAGACACACCACAGAGATTACACATGTACAGGTAGTTGGAATGGCCTAAGATCGAGGACATCGACAGGGATACTACAGTGCAGTGAGTATATGTGGTGAGGGGGGTCCATCAGTAGGCTATGTAACAACAGGTCACACCCCAGGGTGTACATGTTAACAGGTGGTTAGAATGCCTGTCTACGACTGATGATATCAACAGGGATGCTAGATTGCATTGAGTGGATGGGGGGAGGGGGCATTAATATTTCACTATGGTAAAATACAGCCTCACTCCAGGTACCCGACAGCCATACACATGGACAGCCATACACACACACACACACACACACACACACACACACACACACACACACACACACACACACTGTGGCATTCACAAAGATATACACCTATGTCACACACATACAGACACTTTACATGTATGAGGTTTAACCACCTGCCTATTGCCTTTCTTTCTACACACCACCCTGTACTGAACAGTGTTCAGGAGAGTGATAACATGTGGGATGTATTCCCAACCATACGTGACATATATGGACACACACATCCACACGTGCCAGGACTGTGAATCAAACACCTGCCTCTCTCATGACAGGTACTGCAGAAGTACAGCACTATCGCATCCGGTACAAAGCTTACTGACTCTTTCCTTTGACAACCGTGCTGATATATGCACAATACATGCACAGGGGCGGTATTACTGTTACAGGTATCATGAGGTTTGCCTTCAGTGTCACCCTTACAGCATTCTACATTGTCTGTCTTCCACTTAAGGTAACAAAACCTGACCTTAGCAGTTACACAGGTTATTGTAGGACTGGTTGTAACACACCAGTGAGCTGTCCTCAGTAATCATTCATCTGCAAAGAAGCCCCACCACTTAGTAGTCATGTCCAAACATCTGTCCATACCTCATGTACGGCTTACTGTACTTAGAGCATATCACCATATATAGCTGGCAACGTTGAGGCTGTATTGCAACAGCATGATGTACTGAGACAACAGTCACCTTCAGACATCAGACACTGCACACACATGGAATCTACACAAACATCAATACATTTACACATATGCGGTCTAAATCAGTAAGTGCACTAGCAGGTCAAGAGGATACATTCCACACATTCCCCATGCCATGTGTGAAACATAGCCGAGCATTACACCATAATGGATGCTGTATTCATGTACTGGTAGGACACCACTACCTTCACCGAGTAGCGATGTGTACACATATGACAACAGCACATATCAGCAAGACACACGCAGCATTATTCCATGTCATGCTCCTACAAACTATTACTTGACAGTGCATTGGTGAAGCCAGGGCACTGTAATGGGCAACAGTGAGAACATCATATTTGCCACACACATCTCATGTTTACTGGAAGAGTGCCAGCAATGTGCTCTGTTAGAGCTAGGCAGTACACTCATTCAAGCATGTGCGAGGTCTGTGGTTTGTAAACATCTCACCCCAGCATGTACTGGCTATTGTAGTACTAAGGCTAATGTCCAGACAGCACACAGCATGCATGGCTTGCAATTGTTGACATGGGGTATATGTAGGAGCTGTGGCCACATATGGCTGTACATGTCATGAACATATCACCTGTGACTACTCAGGAACATACACAGCAGAGCTGGATTTCCCTGAGTCTGTCAATACAGGCCTTGTGTAGGTCCTATGATCCTGTTATTTGGGTATGTTTGTAGGCATTGCATTAGGTGGACATGTCTAAAGACATACATGCCACATGGGGTGTTGTATGATACGACAGGTGTCATGGGTGACCAGTAGAGAGGGAATATTACCCCTGTTAACATAGATATCAAACCTTATGTACTGTTAGCATGCAATCTGCCATGTGCATGTGTGTAATGACTGTAGCCACCTGTATGTAGAACGAATAATGAAAGCTATGGTAATGTCATTTATGTTGTATGAGTGTGGGATGTACATATCCAGGGCAGGTACACTTAGGTCATATCCAACCATGAGGGTGTTGTTTACTGGTGTACAGCAACAGTCAACCATGTTAATGTTGACAACATCTGAGGGACCCTGGTATGTGTACAACTGAGCTGGTTACAAACAGTGGTATTATTGCATTGCATAACACATTATGCAGCTGTGTCTGTACATGGGTACTTTGCACAGTTGGTGTAGGCCTAGGTACAGTCCACCAATCGAGGGTTAACTGGTGGTCTACCATACTATGTCACACCACATATGGATGTGTGTTGGTAGTCTGGGGACAAGGTGGTGGATGTATATGAGGATACAACCTAGAATGCAGCATTTGCCACTGTCACCTGTACCTGACTCATCTGTGATGAGTTATGTCAGAGTAGTGGTCTTTACATGTGAGTAGCCTTTATGGATATGTGTACACCACCACCTGGAATGGTCCATACTACTGTCATGGCCCACATGTCTGGATCTGAGTTATATGGGGGTAGTGCAATTGTGCACTACAGAGCCTTCAGCCAGGTGTTCCTCACTGCACAGATGTCAGTATTCCCCATTATAGGTTCTACATTGAGCAAATGGATTACTAAAGCCACATATCTAGCACTGGTTAGCATAAGCATCCAATGCAATTGTCTTGTAGGTGTCAGGGTGTTACTTCTGGGTGTAGGACATTTGCCTTGGAATGCGACTATATGGGTAAATGCAACCTAGGCATTATCCACACACACACGTGAAACATGGATGCATGTGCTCTGTGTTGAAGGCTCATTGTTCGGTCATGACAGCCTGGAATGACAGACACTGGACAACCTCATAATAACAGCAGGACATTGGCTCATTGTTTTGGTCTAGCAATTGCCATTCATACCATGGCATCACTGCAAGTGGCATTAATGTTCTTGGTAGCAAGTGCCTCATGTAAGGTGACAGACAGCAGCACAGTATATGACCAATGTGAGATATACTTAGGGTAGCAGTCCTGCTAATAATGACAACTACTAACACAGCCGGGAGAGGTAATCTTGACACCTGCACCTCAGTACCATTACACAAGGTGGCTCACACATTATGTTTGCACATGCCACTGTTCCACATATAATGCCAATGTCCACAACCTGCTATCAATGTATGCCTTTCAGGGCAGCAAGGTGTTTGACACATGCTGTAGGTAGCATCTGCCTGTGCGACCCAGGTAACCTATTGTCTGTCACGTCCACACATGCATGAATGTGTATAATTAACATATATATGTCAGTACTTCATGTACATGTATGCATGTGTATCACACAGCACAGACACAGATATATCATTTATGGGCCACATACAGGTATCAGGTAGTAAACCAGTATGATGTGCATATATACTGTCAGGTAAGATGTACCTAGCTGTAAACTTGTGTGTTTACAATAGGAGTCCATTACAACATGTTCTGTGCATGTAAGTGTATGAGCATGCACACTGTGGCCTTCTGTGGTTAGAATCGGAGTGCATTCCAAACAGCCCTGTGCTACTAAGTGTATGAACATACCCACTGCCACCTTGTGTAATTTGAGTCAGTGCATCCAACAAGCACTTTGTTACTAAGTGTATGAGCATGCCCAGCATAACCTTGTGTAGTTGTAGTCATAGTGCATCCCAAACGGCCCTGTGCTGCTAAGTGTATGAGCATGCCCACTGTAACCCTGTATAGTGATAGTAGTTGTCCATTCCACAGATGGCCATACTCCAGTTCAGGTTCCTGTTGTGCTACAACTATACCTCTCAGGCCTGCCTGCAGATGATTTGTCTTGGTTGTGCATATAGGTTGTAATGCACACCTTACTTTAAACACACAGCTTTAAAGCTATGTACTTCATGACTGTCAGTCTCCCTGATGTTGTCCTCAATCTTAGAAGGGCAGTCGGACTGCCTTGGAATGTGTAATCTCTGTGGCACATCTCATAAATGCGCACTACTGTAATAGTGATCTGTAGATAGGCAGGAATTCTGATCCCACCACTGGCAACTGTGAGCGTGTGTTTGTGTGAGTGTCAGCAAATGGCTGAGTGT
Organism: Protopterus annectens; assembly: GCF_019279795.1. Lineage (NCBI taxonomy): Eukaryota > Metazoa > Chordata > Ceratodontiformes > Protopteridae > Protopterus > Protopterus annectens. Next base: position 748,546,949 of record NC_056737.1, on the reverse strand, counting down.
GTTTGTGTGTATGTCAAAACAAATGTATGAGTGTGGTTGTGTGTGTCTTTGTGTCTGCATCCTGTCATGACGGCAAGTTTTGCTGCATTTCAAAGAGATACCTCCTTTTGCATTGGCCTTTATCCTTGTCAACTGCTAAACTTCTCTCTTCCCCCCTCCCCACTGCAAGTAATCAGTCTTGTGATGTCACCCAGCTCAGAAGTGGAATCAGAATAAGTGTAATTGTATATGTTCTGTGGCACATACCCCAACTGCATACCACTGTACTAGTTACCTTTACATAGGCAAGACGTGTATGCACAATACTGGCAAGTGTGTGCGTGTTTGTGTATGTGACTACCCTGTAGCCAGGCATACACATGTGTAATGTCTTTTAACACACCATGGTAGCCATCTGTGGTGACCGGTGTCTACAAAGTATTACATGGTTAGGAATAGTAAAGAATACACAGTCAATCACGACTACAGTTGGGTATGTTATTTTCCTGTGCCACTGTCGAGCAGTGAAACAGACGTGGTCGCTGGGGTGTAGGTCCATACCCATCATTCCCCCACCCTAACTCCACAATCCCCGGGGTAGATTACTTTAGCCATTATTCCCCACCCTAAACTCCACATACACAACAACCATCCCTTCTCTGGTGAACTGCTTAAGATTTAAATGTTATAACATAAGAGATGCCTCTGTTTTGTGTACACTTCAGTTCCTTTGGAACCCTTCTGTGTCAAAAAGGGTGTTCAGACACATATGTATATATATATATATATATATATATATATATATATATATATATATATATATATATATATATATATATATATATATATATGTGTGTGTGTGTGTATGTGTACACATCCCGTAGGTGCATATATATATATATATATATATATATATATATATATATATATATATATAAAACAGTTGTACAGATGTAGACTTGTCTTTGTTGTTTCACAAAGTACAGTACATTTAAGGGTACTGTATATATGTACACAAAGTGACTGTGGAATACCTGTAGTAAGATGTGCATTATAGACTCCATGCAACATGTATACAACCCAGATGGCTTAGTGGTACATCCAGTAATCTCAGTGTGCATGGTCCAGGGTTCAAGACCTAAAAGCCTTGTTGATACTGTCAATTAGGACTGCATAAGACAGTTGTAAGCAGGTGTAAATGTGTTTTCGTGACAGTAAGCAGCATGTACACGCAAGTAACAGACATGTACAACTCGCAGTACACTTGAAATGCCCTTCTTTGGCAATCCTGCTGATGTCACCCACCTATGAACACACCTCTGGGAATGCTGTAACCCAGTAATCTCCATGGCACGTGCTGTAACTGCGTAATGCTGCAGTGTGTTAAACTAGTTTGGCGGGTGTTCTAATCCCAGACAGGTCAACTGTGTGTGTGTGTCTGTAAAAGAAACAATGCTTTTAGAGTATGCACACTCTTTAAAATTCACATATCCACCTTTGGCAATCCTGCTGATGTCACCCACCTAGAAATACACCTCTGGGATTGCTGTAACCCAGTATTCTCTGAGCGAGTGCTATAACTGCGTATTGCTATAGTGTGATAAACTAGTTAGATAGGGGTTCTATTCCAAGAGAGGCCAACTGTGTGTGTGTCTGTCTGTCTGTCTGTCTGAGAAAGGAGCAATGCTTTTTAGAGTATGCACACTCTTTACAATTCACATAACGACCTTTGGCAATCCTGCTGTTGTCACCCACCCAGAAATACACCGCTGGGACTACTGTAACCCAGTAATCTCCGTAGTGTGTGCTATAACTGCATAATGCTGTAGTGTGATACACTAGTTAGGTAGGGGTTCTATTCCAAGTCATGGCAGGTGTGTGTGTTTGAGAGTCAGAGCCTGTGTGGAGGTGGCTGTGAGTGTCTAACCAGTGGACATGTTGGGGAGCAGATTTTGTAGTTTTCCTATATGGTGTCCATATTATATGTCACAATGTCCACCTTATGAGGAGTACAGATGTGTCAGCCTAGGGACTGTGTTGGCAAGCCATACCCCTACATCTGGCAAAAGGCCTAGTGAACAAAGTATGCAACCCTACTATTACCCAGAATATGTTCTGAACCCATGTGTCATACACAAACACACTTGCCTAGAATATCCTGCTATGTTGCTAGTACCCTGCACATTGATGACAGATAGTAGGCATGGTGTGATTGCAGTGGGCTGCAGAGGGCATGGTACCCTGTACAGCAGTACAATAGGCACATAATTGCGGACAATGTGCTTTCACAATGTTCCCCACTGGATGCCTGCAACATATGTGGTGCCATCAAATGTGATCCACAGAGGCCATACAATGCATTACACATGTGCCCTGTATGGACTGATGCCACTGACACCGGGGAATACCTGTATCATGCTATCAATGCAGGTGCAGGGTAAACCTGCTCTCTATAAGCAGGTCCTGCCACTCCAGGCCAATATTGGCATATCTGAGGATAACAGTCTGTGTACACATGTGCCAGCCAAACCAGGTACACTTGTAAATGTCATTGTACATTATTGTGGGACGTGCACAATCCAGGCAATGTCCTTGTCAAGGACTATCAAACACAGATATGGCATGCATTGCAAAGCTATGGCCATACACAATGGCAACCAGGATGTCAGGACAGTTCATACAATACCCTTCTGTGTGGGACATTGCAGACACTACACCCCTGTACCACACTGCACACCATTGTCGGGTGGTGTGATGCCAAGGATTACCCCTCACCCAGCCTTGTACAGCCATCTTGCACAGCCAACCACTACACACCCATGAAGTAATGCACACATGCATGTCAGTACTGGCACCTTGTGTCTGCGTGTGGGGTATGATGCACCCAACCACAGTCACTCCCAGTATAACTCCCATTGGCATACTGACAGATGTCAAACACATTCACATGCCCTTGCCCACAGAACCTCCGGATATCCCCTGTGGTGCATGTAGTACCTGTGCATTACTGCAGTGTGGCAAACTAAGTAGTTAGGAAGTGTATTTGTGGGCCTGGCAAAGTGTGTCAATGTGAGTCCATTAGAAAGTGTGGTTGTGTTGACAATGACATCCGTTCATGTGGACAGCCATGTGTGCTACACCTAATGTATGTCTACTATATCTCTGTTGCAGATGTCACTCACCAGCACACATATATGTTCTTACAGCACCCCAACATATCAGCTTTGTGGCACATGGAGTAAATGCATGCACTTGTAATCGTAATGACTAGTCAGTCAGGGATTTGAACCCCTGTACTAGTAGGTGTGTGACAGATGATGCTTAGGTTTTAGTCTCCAAGCCCTTCTCTGATGTACTTTGCCTCTGTCTGTCCCTCCCACACACTCTCTGGTGGATGTGGAGTTGTACACCTGATCAGCAGCAGCTTGTGTTTTGTAAGTGATGGTCATGATCAGGTGATGGCCTCTGCACCTATTGCAGTCCTCCTCTAGCTGATTGCATGTGGAACAGCTGTGATGATGTTCCATTAGCCAATTGCATGGAAACACAGTACAATATCTAGGAACATCATGTTGGTGTTTGCTCATGACAGTCGCTGTGAGCGGTACCTGGATCTGGTGTTTGGTAAACGGCATCACAGATTATATCTGGATGTTCCTCAAACAACATACACAGTGGGAAATAGCCTAAATACAGGAGGGTGATGTGCCAGACATGACTACAGCATGTAAGTGTAGCTATGCTTCATTGAGACTACTGCCTGTTTAACAAGTTGTGTGTGGTAATGGCTATTCTGCATGTTTTAAAACTGACAAGACAGTGGTCTGTTTGTGAGGGACCCCCATCTGTAGGGCCATCTGTGGACTGGTCAGTGTGTGGAACCATTTGTTTCCTGTGTTACTCACTGAACACACATCTGTGAACTGCAAGAGCATAGGGTGAGGATTGCAGTCAGTACATGGTGATAGTGATGAGTTACTGCAATTGCATCCCTGATTGGACATATGTCACATGAAACAGTGGTATGACAGACACTATCTGGGGTTCTCAGTGATATGCTAATAATGGGCCACTGTTCATACCTGCAGTCACATGTCTTCTACACTTTGTGCAGATGTCATGCAGTATATATACATGTGTTGTGCTCCCTCTGCAAATGTACACCATCTGTTATGTTGGGTTGATGGTCATATCTGTGCATGCTGTTATAAGTAATCCTGAATGCTGTTGACTATTACTAAGCCATATCTGTGTTTAAACTGCAACACCATAGGCTGTATGGGTTTGGAGGTCCCGGCAGAACCTCCTGTCCCACTTCAGCTGACCATGGCACCGGGCACCAGCACATCTGGGGCTCAGCCTTGGACCTCCACCTCTGTTGGCTCTGCACCACCTTCTAGTGGAACCAACACTGAGAATGGGGCTTGTCCCCCTGGGAGCAGGTCCAGACAGGAACATATCCGCTGTCGTACAGTCCCGGATGTGGTGCGTAGGGGGCTCAATAAGGGGTTTTGAGGCCAGATACGCCAGCAGGAGGGCAGAGTGTCACATTTATAGGGTGAGCCTTCCCCTCCTAGACAGCCCCCAGCACTGCTACCTTTGCGGCTATTTTGGTGCAGTGGTGGCTGCCCATGGTTGGGGACCACCGTCCCACTGTTTCCATCTGGGGGCTCATGGGCTTGTGACTGCCGAACATCCCTCCCCATCTGAGGTGTATCCCCACACATGTGTCATATACCGACCCTGTATGCTGTCTTGTCTGTCATCCTACCCAACCTATTCTCCATGAGCATACCTACTCTCCTTCCCCCACATCCCACTCTCACCCTACGGAAACAAAAGGCCAATCGGTTCCTAGAACAACATTTACCCCATACATAGCTGTTCATTTCACACACGTGTCCACTGGACACATGTAACCCTTTTAATATGCATTACAACATACTCCAGTTGTCCTCACCCCTGTCTCTCAGGCACACAAGCCAGATATGCACATGATTTCTAAAGGTTCCAGGTATACGTGATGCAGACAACCCCATTGTACACACAACACTACCGGTCCCTCTATGGTTACCCCATTTACCTTTATCATGATGATGATGTTGCACACAGCACCTTGCAACAGTACTGTTCTCACATAATGACAGAAAAGGAACTGTTGTGTTAATGTAAATAAAATGCACAGAGTAATGTATTTGGCCAATGTACAAATGTTTGCATGTATTAATGACACATGTCTGTCTGAGGGAGTCTTGATATTACATAGGACAACACCACTACATAATACAGGCATTGCTGGTGTTTTCCTTTTCATTCCTTTGTAATGCTTTGCTGTCACATGGGATGTTCTTGATATATCTATATATATATATATATATATATATATATATATATGTATGTATCTATATCTGGACAAAAACACTCACACATAGATCTACATGATGGAATACATTTCCTATACTGTTGAATGACTGCGCTGGATGATATGTTTGTGATAAGATCCGATGTCTGTATATCTGCGATGGCTTAGTGGTAAATCACAATAGCTGTGTGTGCAGGGTCCTGGTTTCAAGACGTGCAGAGGCCATTTATTTTGTTGCTGGGCAGAACAAGGCCATTGGATACAGAGTGATTAAGGCACATTAAAGCAGTTGTGAGCGTGTGTGTGTGTGGGTTTGCACAGAGCTAAGTAATACTAATCTCTGGTTACAGTTTCTTACACTCAGTTAGCCTCTACATTGCTTCACCAGTGTAATACTCGCATACTGGTGGCCAAACAGGCTTACACCTGCTTGCTCCCGCACTTGCAAATGCACTGCATTTGGTGTTTGCATCTGACATTCACACCCCTGGGTGAGAGTGAGGACTACAATATTACCTTGCGATGCCTATTACATCGCATTACATGCCTACAGTATCGGGAATGGCTGCCCATTAGGTGAAAGCATGCCATTCGACTGTACGGAATCTGCGGCCTGCCCAGAGTTTGATTCATATTATTGGTGTGTTCCTCTTACAATCTGCACCTGTCTGGCTAATACATGGGAACTGACACTCTTCAATATAAACATGTAATTGGGTTTTGGAACCCATATCCTTCAGCCGAGTCATGCTACTGCATACCTAATATTTTATCATCTTTCTTAGGTTGTCAGTGAAATATGTGCTTTCTGTCCCTATCAGACCTCTCATACGACTGAGGAAAAATACCAACTGAATCAGGGACACGTCATAACAACATCAGGGACACATTTAAATTATTGGTGCTATTAACCTGACACATCGACAGACTCAGAGCATATGAATTCATACATATTTTTTGAGGTAAATGATGTTTATAACTCTTAATTGTTGTCATTATTCATTACGTGTAATTCACCACCTTTCCTCCAAAAGTCACTAGTTTTAGGAGGGATTAAGTGGGACAGACTTAGAAATTGAGCCAAAATCAGGGACAGTTCAGAGGTATGGTCCCTATTTGTTCCCCCAATGGTTTATGTCCTGTCCAGTGGATTTGCTCTTAGGGGTTGAGAGGTATGGGCGTCAGCTATACCCATTTTGGAATATTACTTATATCCCCGGGGCAGTCCTAATACGACTGCGCCAGCCAACAGCTGCAGGCCTAGGCCCATAATTGCATACCAATAGTTCCCCCACCTGCCACTCCTCTACAGTGCTCATCCTTACTGTGGGTGCAGGTGGGGTACAAACACACCACTGCACACTGCCCACTCTCCCCGTGTCGGGACACATGTCGTACACTGTATCAACCCATGGGTTATCAGGCTTGCACAACCTACTGGTCCATGTACATCTACAGCCTGGTTTGATGAGTCATTACCGGGACTGCCTCCAATGATCACTAATTTTTGGTGTCCCACAAGGGACATTGATGTCTATGTTTCAAGATTAGACCTGGCAGGTCTCTCCCACTGGTAGTATCCTGCCAGTGGTCTGGGAAGCAGTGGTGTGTTTACTTTTATTGTGTGTCTGTATGTCTCACCGGCCTAGCTGGGGGGGTTGGGGGGGTTGATGCTACGTGTTACACGTTTGTTTATTGGACCCCTCACCCCCATATGCACGGCCTGTGAACATATGTAACTTGTAACTGCTGTATCATATCCTAGCTATATAAATGTGTATATTTACAGTCACACACACACACACACACACATATATATATATATATATATATATATATATATATATATATATATATATATATATCGCTATATCTAACAACATATGGGCCTATGGGTGTCTGCATATGCATATATTTATATGTGGGTATGTATCTGTATTCTGTGTCTGTATGTATACATTTGTACTACGGAGA